>NC_048219.1:42248934-42276612 GCF_002007445.2 Ailuropoda melanoleuca
CATACTGTCTTGATGATTACAACTTTGTAATACAGCTTGAAGTCTGGAATTGTGATGCCTCCAGCTTTGATTTTCTTTTTCAGCATTCCTTTGGCTATTCAGGGTCTTTTCTGATTCCATACAACATGATACTCTATGTAGAATACCCAAAAGACTCCACCCCAAAATTGCTAGAACTGACATAGGAATTCAGCAAAATCGCAGGATAGAAAATCAATGCACAGAAGTCAGTGGCACATCTATATACTAACAATGAGGCAGAAGAAAGAGAAATCAAAGAATTGATCCCATTTATAATTGTACCAAACACCCTAAGATACCTAGAAATAAGCCTAACCAAAGTGATAAAGGGTCTGTACTCTGAAAACTATTGTACACTTATGAAGGAAATTGAAGAAGACACAAAGAAATGGAAAAAATCATCCCATGCTCATGGACTGGAAAATAAATATTGTTAAAATGCCTATGCAACCCAAAGCAATATACACATTCAATGCAATCCCTATCAAAATACCATCAGTGTTTTTCATAGGGCTGGAACAAACAATCTTAAAATTTGTATGGATCCCTTTTTTGTTTTGTTTTGTTTTGTTTTGTTTTTAGAGAGAGAGAGAGATACAAAGAGAGTGAATGAGAGGGGGTGTGGAGGGTTGTGGGCAGGGCAGAAGGAGAGAGAGAATCTTAAACAGCCTCCACATCCAGAACTGAGCAAGGCAGGGCTCAATCCTGAGATCAGGACATGAGCTGAAATGGAGTCAGATGCTTAGCTGACTGAGCCACCCAGGCACTCCGCCTTATTCCCTTTTTACCTCCAAATTTCTTGAATAGTTATTCTCTATAATTAGCTCTTATTCTTTAGCTGATTTCATTCATCAAGTATGACCCCCATTTTTTCTGGAGCATGAGGGCTGTTGGAGGAAAACAAGATGCTAGAATCCTGAGTGTAATGCTGACATTCAAATATAGTGTCCACGAGGACATTTGCAACTGGAAATGAAGAAATGCTAATGTTACCTGATGATGTGGTCTTGTCAGAGTTTCAAAGATGCCTTTAGGTAGTAGTGATATTTGGACCCAGGCCCATAGGAGACCACAAGGTCTGTTCAGTGAGAACCAGGGTTCTAATCAGGTACTGGAATTTTTGGAAATGGCCTGGTTTCGGAAGCTGAGCACTCACAGGAGCTTAGCTGGGTGTGCAGATCCTGTCAGATAGACTCTGTCAAGGAAGAGTTTCTGTCTCTACATGATATGGGGACTGATTGCTAGTTTTATGTCTTGAGCTCATCTGTGATCCACTGAAGACTGCAAAGGTAATAGGATGCATTTCAAATCCATATGCCAGTGGGAATGTGGCCTCTATGATACTACCAGATATTTTATTTCTAAATGGTATAGATTTTCTCACCATTTGCCTGCCCTAAACTAAGCTTGAATGTTGCCAGACTCTGATGCCAAGTAGAGATGGTGAAGAAAGCAATGCATCTTTTTGTTTGCATGTCTTCGCTTTTTGCTCTTCTCGATCATTTGCGAATATGGCTTTTAGCTGTATCACACTATCAAATTCTGCCCACGTGTCTTAGTTCCTTGGTTCATTTTCCCTTACTTCTTTCAAGTATTTGAGAACTCCAGTGACTATTTTTTCTAAATCTTTTTGGTTTTCTTCTTTAACATGCATATGTCCTACTTCTGTTATTTCTCTGTATCTTCTTTGTCTCATTTGCTGTTTGCCATTCAATTTTTTCTATTACATATAATATATGACGGATCTGTCTTCATATCTCTCTCCTTCTAGTTTCTACATCTTTCCCCTTGACCAGCTACCATTCCTATAGTTTCAAACGGTTGTTTAATCTCTCTTTTAAATCTTTGTTCTACATTCTCACCTTGTCATAGGTAGTCCTACATGAATATACTATATTAATTAAATTTCAGTATATCTAAAACTGGTCTCATTATGTGCTTCTCCAACACTTGTTCTTTCTTACATGTTTCCTGTCTTCATTAATGGCATCTACATAATCCCCAACACCTCGGCTCAAAATATTAGCATATCAGTTCTCGAAAGGAGAGAAACTCTCTGGAGAGGGCATTGGGACACTTGTGGAGTCTTTTGGGCTGTGGTTGGTACAAGGGTTGAAGTTTGCTAGTACTACTTAGTGTGTAGGGCCTAGAGGTGCTACACAGCCCGCAGATTAGGCTACCATGTCCCCAGAATTGTTCCACATCTTGAGTGAATTTTAAATGTCCTACCAGACATTCAGATAAGTAAAAAACATTTTTAAAAATTCTTACAGCTTAGAATTCAACTCTGTTTTACATTAAACAGGAAGAATTTTTGGCAGTTTTAATATATATTGAATTTCCAGAAATTCATACACTATGTAAATTGTCCTTTTTCCTAAACACTGCCAAGAGTTTTTCACCATTATGGAAAATTATGTCACTGTTAGCAACACACAGCTCATGGTGTTTGAGTCACAGATACACAACCATCCCATATATCTTCATTTATAGCTGTAACAGTTGAAGTGATTATTCATATGGGTGTGAACATCTGAAGAGTCACTGCATTTATTCACTCATTCACTCATTCATTCATTCAAGACATTACAGCTTCATTATACTTTCCCAAGATAATTGTGCTGTGGTTTATATACTGAAGTACATTTGTTAAAATTATTTTTCTTTAATTTCTGTTTTATATGTCACAATTAAAGGACTACACTAATTTTGTTTAATGAATGGATGCACATAGTTTTTAAGTATCTAGAAACTTCGTTTTATCATAAACAAGGGAAAATTACTAGTAATATTTTTATATATGAGGAGTTTGGGGTCTGATAAAATTGAGAACTGTTCACATAGTCTCCTCTAAATTCTTCCTCTTCCTCATCTACTAACAAACAAATATTTGCCAAATTCTATAAATTTTACTTTCATGATTATTCTATCATATTTTTCAATTACTTCTGCCTATATCTCAATTTACATGTTCTTAATCTGAATGCTCAATGGCTTCCTAATTAATCTTTCCTTGAAAGGCGAGATTCTTAAAAATACGGCCATTGGAATTAGACTGACTTAGATTCATATTTTATCTTTCCACTTATTTGTTGTATCTTACTGTTTTTTTTAAAGATTTTATTTATTTATTTGACAGAGAGAGCACACAAGCAGGGGGAGCAGCAGGCAGAGGGAGAGAGAGAAGCAGGCTCCCCATGGAGCAGGGAGCCCGATGCGGGGCTTGATCCCAGGACCCTGGGATCATGCTCTGAGCCAAAGGCAGATGCTTAACTGAATGAGCCACCAAGGCATCCCTATTTGTTGTATCCTAATGTTTTATATTAAAAAAAACTAATAATTCTTACCTAGAAATAACAATGTTGTTAGGAATCAATATACAATATGTCTAATGCATAATAATAAACATCCATATAATGTTAGTTTACAGTTTCAGTTCAATTATATATTGAACTGAATTATGTATGTATATATACACACACACACATATATATGTAATGATGGTTGTAACATTCTATATTCTATAAAGTAATCTTGATTGCAGTATTGAATATTGTTATCAGACCATGTGACATGATGTTAAGCTTAGAAAATATGATTCACATAATTACAATGTTTCTTCTGGTGTATGCACTAAAGGCCCTGGTATGTGTGTACCCACAGAACAAATAATTGAAACTCCTTTAGTAACAGGTATTATATGACCTCAGGAGATAAATTCTCATTACTTCCTCAAATATATTGCAGATACATTTGATGCTGGGTATGAACAAAATTTTCTTCTCTCATCTAAGCTGCCATTTCTACTGAATGTCAGGAACTTACTTATTTTCAGCTTACATTTTTTATGAACTGTATTTCCATTCAATTTCTGTTCACCTGAAGGTGAACTTCACTTATCAGGAAGTAGGACTTTTCTTGCCTCTTTATAAAGGAAATATTTCTGAAAATTAATGTGTACCCTAAGTTAACAGCAGTAATTTCAATGCCTGCATGGATGCTACATAAAGGAATAGGGAATGAAAGTCATTTTTATTATTTTCATTATTTGTAAAGCCCATTTCAGAAGATTGCTTATTTCCTCCAGTTTGGACTTCTTTATTTAAATATTCATCTGTAAAATGAAATTTCAGAAGGTTAATTTAAAACTGCAGCTCTTGCCAGTTTTCTGAGATGACGTTCTTAAATGTTATGGGATTAATTTATTTATGTCAGGAATATTCCCAAAAGGAGATCAGAAACAACTATAGGAAAAAGGGAGTGGGTAAAGTTTGGGGCATTAACGACAGTGGGAAAACTTGCTTTACACTAATTTTAAAGAACTGGATGTATGTACAGAAAATACAAAGAGCAAGCCCAGAGTATTTTGGGCCAGAAAGGTAAATGTGTGAGGTGGTGGGGTACAATTTGTAATCGGACACGGGAATATCATTCCAGAGAAGCAGATTCTACGTAAAATTCTGGAAGATAGAAACAAAATTATTGGATGGATTTAAAAGCAAGAAAATGTGGGAAGAGAGTAAGGGGCATGCAGATATAAGAAAGGGACAATATTTGGTTGAGATAGATTTGGAAAAATAAGAAAAAGGAAGGAAGGAAGGTCGCTTTAATGAAGAATGAATGAATCAAAGTATAGATGTTTTGATGGAAACATTGTAAGAAAAGACATAATCAAAACCCAGGATAGATATGCCAAATTTAAGAAAACTGGCTGGCTTCTTTAGTGTAATTATCAAACAGAACTTGTAGTTTATGTATAAATTTATGTTTGAGCCATCTGTTTTATAAAATATGACTCCATTGTCACATGTTCAGCAATTAAATCAAAAGTTTTCTTCTATTGTTAATAACAGAAAGTAATCAAATTTGAAATCATTTGAATTTTCTAATTATCTGCTCTTTTAGAAGCAAGATAGCATACTTTGGGTGTACCTTTACCATTGACTTTCAATGAATCAATTTAAAATGCCAAGGTTTAGGTAAGTGAAATAAAAAGGATCATGGTACTTTTGCTTCCAGCTATGACAGGAAGCTATTGAGCAAGTAGACTGAAATTGCCATCGTGCTGTAAACAACTACAACACTGGACAAAATATGTGAGGCAATTGATTTCAGGCAGTGTAAAACAGGCAGTACAGGGCTGGGTTCTTGAAATAAGGTAAAACTTGAGGCAAGTGAGCCCTCTGTTCACTGAGTTCTCTGCCTGGAGGCATTCTCAGAGTGGGCACTGGAGATGGACCCAAAGTAGAGCACAGGGAGCCAGAGACTGGACCTTGAGGCTTCTGAAACCCTTCTAATATGAATGGCAGAGAACCAAACAAGGTAGTTGTGGAGGGAAAAAGCTCCAGAAGTCGGAAGAGAGTGCCATGCCATTTACTGACAAGGACTGTACTGCAAGACTTCCGATGCCTGGCAGAGAGTAAGTGCTATGGGTCCAAGAGTTGAGGGTTGAAGGAGATACCTGAAGGTTACATTGCTGGGAGACACTGTGGTTCTAGAGTAGATAGTCAGGGCAGACCTCACTAGGCTAGGCACCTTAGATATTCAGTAAGTAGGGAGGAATAAGAACCAAACCCTAGCATAATGGCCATGTCATAGGACTAAAACACAGAACTGAAATAAGTTATCCTCCTAAAAAAAAGAGTAAACTTAAGCTTGATGGGATCAGAAGTATCTGCCAGCAATTTAATTATCTGCCGGGAAAAAAATCCCTATCAATTGAAGGAGGACATCATAATTTAGACTCTTTACAACATATTATCCACCAAATCATCCCCACAGGAATTCTATATGTAGTGATAATATTCCTTAAATAAGAGTGATATAAAGTCATTTTCAGATAAACAAAAGCTGAAGGACCCAGCTTGTAGTGCTGGACTCAGAAAATGAATACTGCAAGAAATGCCGAAGGACATTTTTTTCAGGCTAAAGGAAAATGATACTACGGACAGTCCCCAACTTACGATGGTTTGATTTATGATGATGCAAAAGTAATAACACATTGAGAAGAAACTGTACTTTGAATTTTGAACTTTGATCTTTTCTCAGTCTAGCAATATGCAGTATGATACTTCTATGATGATGGGCAGCAGCAGTGAGATGCAGCTGACAGTCAAGAACATGATCACGAGGGTAAGCAGATAGACTTGCAACCATTCTGTTTTTCACTTTCAATACAGTATTCAATACACTTTCAATACAGTATTCAATAAATAACATGAGACAGTCAACATTTTATTATAAAATAGGCTTTGTGTTAGATGATTTTGTCAACTGTAGGTTAATGTAAGTGTTTTGAGCATGTTTTGGTGGGCTAGGCTAAGCTATGATGTTTGGTAGGTTAGTTGTATTAAATGCATTTTGACTTAAGATATTTTCAACTTATGATGGGTTTATCAGGGTGTGCTCACAGACATGATATGTATATATATATACACACACACGTATATATATTCACATATGCACACATACTTCTTGTATCTCTCTTGTATTTTATATATATGTATATGTATACATATATACATACATATGTATGTAATGTTATATGTAATAACATACTTCAAAATACATGATGCAAAATAAAAGGCAGAAATGGAGTCTACAATCATGTTTGGGTATTTTAACACCACTCTCTCAGGAATTGATAGAACAATTATACTAAAATTAAACAACTAAATCTAATTGGTATAGAATATTTCACCCAACAACTACAGGATACACATTTTTTTAAATGCACATGAAACATTTATGAAGATAAATTACCTGCTAGGCCATAAAATATCTCTCATTAATTTGAAAACACTAATTCTTACAGACGAGTTTCTTTGACCATAAGAGAATTAAATTAATTTAGTAATCAATAAATAAAGATATGTAGGATATTTGCAAAATCTTCAATTATTTGGAAAGTAAACAACACACTTCTACATGAGCCAAGGGTCAAAAAAGATATGACAAGAGAAATTAGAATACGTATCAAACTGAATGATAATGAAAATACAACATTTCAAAATTGGTGCTAGACAGCTAAAACAGTGGATAGAGGGAAATTTATAAGCTCTGATTGCTTATATTAGCCAAGAAGAAGGTTTAAGTTCAATATTATAATTTTCCAGCGTAAGAGGCTAGAAAAATCCATAAAAATTTAAGTCAAAGTAAGTGGAAATATGAAAAGAAAAATAGAACAAAAAAAATCAGTGGTATGGAAAACAGACATATTTGAGGAAAATAACAAAGACAAAAGTTGATCCTTTGGTAAAATCAATATAATATGTAAAACCATAGCTATATCACTAAATAACAAAAGAGAAGAAAATATAAATTACCAATATCAAGAATAAAAAGTGGGTCATCTCTACAGATCCCGCAGATACTAAAAGAATATTAAGAAAATATTATGAAAACATAAAGCCAATGAATTTGATGACTTTGATGAAATGAACAAATTTCTTAAAGCACAGAACTCAAAAAGCTGATACAAGATATTGAAATAGAAAATACAAGTAACAAATATATGTGAAAAGAATTCATTATCCAAGACTTCCCTAAATAATACTTCAAGCCCAGAAGATTTTCTTGTGAATTCTATTTAATATTTAAGGAAAAACAAATAACAATCTTTGCAATCTATTTTAGAAAATAGAAAACCAGTGAACACTTCCCAATTTACCTGTAAGACCAGCATAGCTTCAATACTAAAACCTAGCAAAATATCATAAGGAAAGAAAATACAAACCAATATCCTTCATGAACACTGCTATGAACTTTCTTAACATGTATTAGCCATACAAATCCAGAAATAAATTAAAAATACATCATGAACAAGGTGGTTTCATCACAGTTATGTAACTTTGGTTTAACATTTAAATATCAATAAATCTAATTTATCACATTAATAGGCTCTACCCCCCAAAACAGGATTATCTCAATAGTTGCCTGAAAAATGGGCAAAAACAACAATAAAAACCTGCTTGATAGGGTTGTGGAAAGGAATAAATGCTAATATATACATGGATATTGTCTTCCGTATAATGCAGAGCCTGCACATGGAGGTGCTTGGTTAATGTCAGCATTTGTTGCTAACAAGCGCTGAAGCAGTTTCTTTTTCTTTTTATTTTTTTTAAATTGAAGTATAATTAACATACAGTGTTATGTTAGTTTCAGGTGTACAATGATTCAACAATTCTATACATTACTCCGTGCTCATAACAGTAAGTATATCCTTCATCCCCTTTATTTCACCTTATTATTGTTCTTATTTTAATGACTTTCAGAACAAAATCTTATATTTCATTAAGGACCAACTTTCATAACAACTGATGAGAGGAATGAGTAGCAATTTAATTCTTAGAGCTATTTAAGGTAACTGCTCTGATTCATCCATGATACCATGGATACTGGTCTCCAGCTCATGGGTGACCGACCGGAAGAATCTGCAGTACAATATCATCCTCACAGCAGCCAATATTTTTACACTGGTTCTTAGATGCTGAGCCAGAAAGCATAGAGAATGTGCTTAGCTCAGTGCCTGGCAAATGATGTTAGCTGAATCTGAATTTACCACTAGAACCTATAAATGCCTAACTACTTAGAAGAAATGAAGTAAGGATTGGAAAAAAATAGTGAAATAAAAAAGTCAAGTAGGATAAACTAATAAGAATGTGGAAAAGGGCATCATGAATATTATATCTGTCTTCTATTGTACACTTAGCAAAGCACTTTCATAAACATTATCTCAGATCTTTACTTGTTAATACTAAACTGATTTCAAGCAGAATTTTTGAAAGCCTTCAGTATGTTAATATGCATTGCAAATCTCCAAAAGATGACATAAAATTAACCATTTCCCATGCTTTTCCACCCAAACATCATTAACCTCCTATAGGACGAGAATGTCACAGAATACAGTTTAGAAAGTGTGACATGGAAAAGTTGTGAGGTCTCTGGGAGTATGGTCTGTGTTTCAGTCAATTCCGTGTCTTCAGGACCAAGTACAGAATCTGGCATTCTATAAATATTTCTTTAATTTTTTCCATTTATTATTATTCTTGCTTTACAAATGAAAAATTGATGCTCACAGACATGATTTGCCTACATCAAATAGTAACAGAGATGGGATTTAATTCTTACTTATAGACTTCTGCTGTGTGCATTCAAGTGGTTAGACCTCATGCTGGAGATAGACTGGAAAATTCATGGGGCAAAAATGGTATCAAATTGGTAGTTGGCAAATACGCGATCCGGTAGTGCTACTACTCTCCAGCAGGGTATTTTAGAGCAAACTATGTAATGTTTCTGGGCTTTATATACTTCCTTTGTTATTAAGTAAAAGAGCAATTAGATAATGACATCTAAAATGCCCAATAACTCTAAAATTCTCTACCTTAATCTGAATTTGAAGGAATGACAGAATATAAATGGGCAGAAAAGGGGAGAAATACAGTTTCAGGTATCTGGGGAGCAACTTGCCCTTCAAAGTTAGTATCCATTGGCAAGCTCGCCCTAAATCTGAGCACCATCACTGGTCATTTTATTTTATTAGTATTGCTTTTATTTTTAATCTGTTTACTTCTATTATTAATGCTATTAATAAAAATATTGACTGCATGAGTTAAAAGAGGGTTTTCCTTTCTTAAAACTGTTTCTCATCTATTCTCCCACCTATCCTTTGCTCATTATGAGGTAGAAGGTGATGGCAGATATACCTGGCCGTATCTAGGTCCTTAGGGCAAATGGAGGTTTTGCATAAGGTTCCCCAGAAGGCAAAATACAGATTCAAGGTCTTACCAAATTGCACCTTTATGTTCCTTTTTTAAGATTGCTTCTTCCTTTCTCTCATTAAAATATTTTAAAATATTTTTCTTAGCATATGGACCTCTTCCAGATTTAGATATCTCATCTTTAATTTTTNGGCTTAACCGCTGTGCCACCCAGGCGCCCCTAATCTGTTTACTTCTATTATTAATGCTATTAATAAAAATATTGACTGCATGAGTTAAAAGAGGGTTTTCCTTTCTTAAAACTGTTTCTCATCTATTCTCCCACCTATCCTTTGCTCATTATGAGGTAGAAGGTGATGGCAGATATACCTGGCCGTATCTAGGTCCTTAGGGCAAATGGAGGTTTTGCATAAGGTTCCCCAGAAGGCAAAATACAGATTCAAGGTCTTACCAAATTGCACCTTTATGTTCCTTTTTTAAGATTGCTTCTTCCTTTCTCTCATTAAAATATTTTAAAATATTTTTCTTAGCATATGGACCTCTTCCAGATTTAGATATCTCATCTTTAATTTTTAGGATGATCACTACAGGCCACTATCACTGTATTGCACTTTATTGTGCTTCAAAAGTGTCATGTTTGTCACAAATTGAAGGTTTGTGGTAACTGTGCAGAGCAAGTCTATTAGCACCATTTTTCCAACAACATTTGCTCACCTCATGTCTCTGTGTCACATTTTGGTAATTCTTGTAATATCTCAAACTTTTTCATTATTATATTTGTTATGGTGATTTGAGATCAGTGATCTTTAATGTTACTATTGTAATTGTTCTGAGGAGTCACAAACTATACTCACATAAGAAAGCAAACCTAATTGATAAATGTTCTGTGTGTTCTGACTGCTCTGCTGACCACCATTCTCCCATCTCTCTTCTTCTCAGGTCTCCCTATTCCCTTAAACACAACAATATTGAAATTAGGCCAATTAATAACCCTACAGTGTCCATTAAATGTTCAAATGAAAAAATCATACATTTCTCACTTTAAATCAAAAACTAGAAATGACTAAACTTAGTGAGGAAGGCATGGCAAAAGCCAAGGTAGCTGAAAACTAGGCCTCTTGCATCATGTTAGCCAAGTTGCGAGTGCAAAGGAAAAGTTCTTGAAGGATATTAAAAGTGCTACTCCAGTGAACATGTGAATGATAAGAAAACGAAACAGCCTTATTGCAGAAATGGAGAAAGTTTTGGTGGTGCGGATATAAGATCAAAGCAGCCACAGCATTTCCTTAAGCCAAAACCTAATCCAGAACAAGGACCTAATTCTCTTCAATTCTGTGAATGTTCAGAGAGGTGAAGAAGCTGCATAAGAAAAGTCTGAAAGTGAGCAGAGGTTGATATATGAGGTTTAAGGAAAGAAGCTGTTTTCAGAACATAAAAGTGCAAGGTGAAGCAGCAAATGCTGACGTAGAACTGTAGCAAGTTCTCCAGAAGATCTAGCTCAGATAATTAATGAAAGTGGCTACACTAGACAACAGATTTTCAATGGAGGTGAAACAGCCTTCTTTTGGAAGAAGTGGCCATCTAGGACTTTCACAGCTAGAGGGGAGAAGTCAATGCCCAGCTTCAAAGCTTCGAAGGGCAGGGTGCCTCTCATGTAAAGGGCTGATGCAACTGGTTACTTTAAGTTGAAGTCATCATTTCATTAACCATTCTGAAAATCCTCTGGCCCTTAAGAATTATGCTTACTCTCCTCTGCCTGTGCTCTATAAATGGAGCACTAAAGCCTGAAAGACAGCACATCTGTTTACAATGTGGTTTACTGAATATTTTAAGCCTGCAGTTGAGACCTATTGCTCAGAAAGAACAAAAAAGATTTATTTCAAAATATTAATGCTCATTGGCAATGCACCTGTCACCCAAGAGCTCTGATGGAGATGTACAATGAGATTAACATTTTCATGCAACATGAGAGACTATGGACTGTGAGAGGCAAACTGAGGACTTCAGAGGGGAGGGGGTGGGGGAAGGGGATAGCCTGGTGATGGGTAGTAGGGAGGGCACGTATTGCATGGTGCACTGGGTGTTATACGCAACTAATGAAGCATCAAACTTTACATCNGGCAATGCACCTGTCACCCAAGAGCTCTGATGGAGATGTACAACGAGATTAACATTTTCATGCATGCTAACACAACATCCTTTGTACAGCCTGTGGATCAAGGAGTAATTTCAACTTTCAAGTCTTATTATTGAAGAAATACATTTCATAAGTCTGTAGCTGGCATGGTTAGAGATTCCTCTAATGAGTCTAGNTCATGCATGCTAACACAACATCCTTTGTACAGCCTGTGGATCAAGGAGTAATTTCAACTTTCATGTCTTATTATTGAAGAAATACATTTCATAAGTCTGTAGCTGGCATGGTTAGAGATTCCTCTAATGAGTCTAGGAAAGTAAATTGAAAACTTTCTGGAAAGGATGTTATTAGGAATATCCATGATTCATGGAAAGAGGTCAGAATATCAACATTTACAACAGTTTGGATCTCCATTCTAGATGCTGTTAAGTAAATGCATGACTTGTAAAAAGCAGTTGAAATGTCAACATTATAGGAGTTTGGAAGAATTTGATTCTAATCCTCAGGAGTGACTTTGAGGTTTTTAAAACTTCAGTGGAGGAAGTACTGCAGATGTAGTAGAAAAAGCAAGAGAACTAGAATTAGTAGTGGAGCCTGAAGATATGACAGAATTGCTGCAACCTCATGATCAAACTTTAACAGATAAGAAGTTGCTTCTTATGGATGAGCTAAGAGAGTGGTTTCTTTAGCTGGAATCTACTCCTGGTGAAGATGCTGTGAAGATTATGGAAATGACAGCAAAAGATTTAGAATATTACATAAAATTAGTTGATAAAAAAGTAACAGGGTTTGAGAGGATTGACTCCTATTTTGAAAGTTCTACTGTGGGCCATATGCTATCAAAGACCATAGCATACTCCAGAAAAATTGTCTGTGTAAGAAATAGTCAATCAATGTATCAAACTTTATTGTTGTCTAATTTTAAGAAATTATCATGGCCACCCCACCTTCAGCAACTACCACCCTGATCAGTCAGCAACCACAACCTCAAGACAAGACCTTCCACCAGCAAGAAGATTATGACTCACTGAAAGTTCATGATAGTTTTCATTTTTTAGCAATAAAGTATTTATTAATTAAGGTATGTGTATTATGTTTTTAGACACAATACTATTGCATACTTAATAGACTACAGTATAGTATAAACATAACTTTAATATATCCGGGGAAACAAAAAAAATATTTGACTTACTCGCAGTATTTGCTTTATTGCAGTGGTCTAGAACTGAACCTCTATTCAGTTCAGCAAAACCTTTGAGGTATGCCTGTATGTAGCTAAAGCCAGAGCTTCTTATTTTCTTTAATTTCAGGGCTTTCTTCTGTAACTGTAGTTGATTAAAACATCTCACTTGCAGGGATGCCCCTTGTAACCACTCTATGCTCAAACTTCAAATTCCTTGTTATGAAAATGCCTTGAGCCTCAACTCACAGATAAAGGTATCACACCTTGTAACAATATCAGAGATTTAATAGTTCTCTCTTTAAATGCAGTTTTCATACATATTATTTCCTTTCTCCACAGCAAAGTAAAAGCTAGAATACATTTTAGATTGCAGTCTTGTTAGATATTTTAGGGTGAAGATGGTGTTAATGGAGGAATATATTTACCAAACACTTAACATAATTATGTTAAATAATTCTTAAATGACTTATCTTAAGTGGATAAAATAATGCTTTTTATGTAGCAACATTTATCCTTTCCTAAAAATTTTGTTGAGCACCAATTTTTGCTAGACTTTGTGCTAGGTTCTTGTTGATTTAAAGATAAGCAAGACAAAAAAGAAGAAAAAAATCCTTAGTGTCAAAGACTTAATTGTCTAATAAGAAGTAGAGAAGAAGAAGGACAATATTTCATATTGTCTTATGTTGCTAGAATCCAAGTGAAAATGAATTTAATAGAGGTAGACAGCGATAGCAACAAAAGGCAGCAGCTCCTAAGGGTTAGGGTTAATTCAGAGAAGTGACGCTTAAGTTGAGTCCTAAAGGATAAATAGAAATCCATCAGGAAATAAGCGAGGAGATGATAATTTCAGGCATTAGTTTTAGCATATGGAAAGAGCATAGCACTTTATGGGAAATGCATATTCTTTATTATAGCTACATTACAGGTCATGGGGAAAAATATTTGTTAAAGAGGAAAGAAAGTAAATCATTAGGGGCATTGCATGCCAATTTAAGAAATTTGGATTTTATCATATAATTGAAAAAAAATATCTCTGGTGACTGTGTGAAGAAAATTAGATTGAATGGAAGCAATTGGAAAGCTTACAAAAGTCTAGATAATGAGGATGATGTTCCCTTTATTGGGAGAGTGTTTGAGGGAGAGGAATACAGGGTGAGAGATAGAGGCAGAGGAAGGGAGAAAGAGATAGTGAGATAAAAGAAAATTTTATCTCACAGAATCTGTAGGACTAATGGATTTTAAAGGGTGAATCAAAGATTTTCCCAAATCATAAGCATGGACATAAAGGTAGTTACTTTGCAAAGGAAAACTTGGGAGAAGAGAAGTTCTCCTTTAGACATAATATTAAACATCCAAGCGGGAATATAGAAATTTGGATACTCAAATCTGGAATTTAAGGAGCATTTATTGGCTGAAATTATGCAGTTTAATTTCGTCAGTATATAGTTGAGATTTAAAACCAGTGACTAATGAGATCACCTGGAGAAAAAGTGCAGATAGAGATATCTTCCAGTTCTTAAGCTGGGACTATGTAAAAGATGGTTGTTTGGGGGAAGTTAATTTGCTGTTAGAGAAGATCAGGCCTCTTTCCTTCTCTTACTTATCATAATCCAAGAATGAATCTGGAGCTAAGCAAGAAAATCCCTCTGCAAGAATTAAGATATTACTTAAGTTTGAGGACATTGATTTCTGGGATGGAGATTGCAAAGCATGTAGAATTCTAGCTAACTTTGATGTGGACTGTTGTTACCTGGGCACACTGAGTGCTAAATAAGGATTTACTCTTTCAGAACAAGAATTAGTCACCTGTCTTTCTCATTTGTGGTGGATGCACTTTATTCTTCCCATATGACTTCAAGGCCAAGGGCTCCTTCCCTAACCTGGGAAATCTTTAGGCAAACAGCTTAGACATTTTCTGTTTAAGAAATTAATTTTGTTCATTCAAAGAAATTAATGTAATGAAATATATATGACATAGAAATGAAACCTCAAAATGCTACAAATGGAATATAACAATGTCCTTCCTTGACCATGATTTTTCATTCTTGATGCCAACATTATCAGATATCTCTCTTTCAATCTTCTATTTTCTCTAGGATATGGAGGCTAGTGGGAAATTTCTGAAGGCATGAGTATGGGGTATTAGAATACATTCTGAGTACTTACATTTCATTTCCTATCTTACTGGAAGTCTGTTTTATCTACCTTAGGTCCCACTCACAACCCTCAACTGATCAATTTGAACTAACCCATGAAGGACGCATGGTTCACACCATTACTCCTCTGGAAGAGAGGTGGTGACAAACAGGACTCTTGCTACCACACCAAGGCAGAAAGGGCGGTTGTGACAACAGACTTCTTAAAATAACCCAGAAGTGTTGTAATCTTGATTTGTGCCTTCTGTGGGTGCTAGCAAGATCATTACTTTTATCACTCTTTTGTTTCATGGATAAATCAAACAAGAACTACACACTTCAATAGACATTTTTTCCAAAGAAGGCATACAGATGGCCAACAAGTACTGAAAAGATGTTCAGCATCATTAATCATCAAGGAAATGCAAATCAAAACCACAGTGAGATATCACCTCACACTTGTTAAAATGGCCATTATCAAAAAGACAAGTGTTGGTATGGATGTGGAGAAAGGGAACACCTGTGAGCTGTTTGTGGGAATGTAAATTGTTGAAATGGTACTATGAAAAACAGTGTGGAGACTCCTCAAAAAAATTAAAAATAGAACTACCATATGTTCCAGCAATTTCACTTATGGGTATCTATCTGAAGAAAAACAAAAACACTAATTCATAAAGATGTCTGCACCCCCATGTTTTACTGCAACTTTATTTTCAATAGCCAAGATATGGAAACAACCTAATTGTCCATTGCTGGATGAATGGTTAAAGAAATCTATATTGGAATACTATTCAGCCATGAAAAAGAATGAAATCTTGCCATTTGCAACAGTATGGGTAGACCTTGAAGGCATTATGCTAAGAGAAATGTTAGGCAGAGAAAGACAAATACTATATAATCTCTCTTATATGTGGAATCTAAAAGAAAAAAGGCAATAATGGAAATCTTCTCAGCATTCCTGTGCTTAGTGTTATTATAATTTTACAGATGAAGTTCAGAGGGTATATGGGATTCACCTAATCTTATGGGAATAAGTAATAAAACTAAAACTCAAGAGTCTCCACGAAGAGTTTATCAGTAGCAAGGGGAGAAAATTGTATTTCAACATATTAATCAATACAAATACCATCATGGATGAATGTCTGGGTAACATTCTACAAATAATTAATTTTGACATACTCAGTAAAGCCTTAAATATCACCATAATCCTTTTTTGACACCTCACCTCTGACCTGTTTTGTTTTGTTTTCTTCCCAGTCTGCTTCAATTAGCAAGTAAAATTTCCAAACAGAACATTTTGGTGTCCTAGAGCCCATGCGCTCTAGGCCCAGGGTCTTTACTTGCTTTACACTGAGCAAAAAGAAACAGAATCAAAGCAAAAAAAAATTTTTTTAAGATTTTATTTATTTGAGAGAGAGAAAATGAGAGAGAGAGCATGAAAGGCGGGAGGGTCAGAGGAAGAAGCGGACTCCCTGATGAGCAGGGAGCCCATTGCAGGACTCCATCCTGGAACTCCAGGATCATGACTTGAGCTGAAGGCAGTCGCTTAACCAACTGAACCACCCAGGCTCCCCTCAAAGCAAATTTGTGTCTTGATCATAGCCAGTCTGGAAAGGGCAGGCCAAGGACTGCAAACTTACACTTATTTGTAAATACAAACCAACAAAGCAAGTTACATGAGAGGGAATTATGGAAACACAATAAAAATGAAGCCAGAATAGGTTTAATCTTTTAAGATATATACATATATATTTACTGTCACTCTAAGAATTTGGTTCATTTGATAGCTTGGATAAATATTTATGTACTCTGCATTATGCATTTGAATTTGATATAAAATCAGTTTAAAATATTCCCTATTGTGATGTGGCTGACAAGTTGAATACCGAATAGGATTACTGCTATAAGGCAAAACATTCTGCTGATTTGCCTTAGGTAAAATGATATTCTCATGAGTTTCCCCCTCATCCCTGCCAACATCAAATATATCAACTTGTTATCAAAAGACAAGTTTGGAATTTTCAAATTCTCCATTTTCAAATTCTCCTCTTCTCCAAATAACCAAATAGAATTTATAGTAAATCCAGGAAATGTTACAGCCATTGTAATTCCAAACATTGCAGGGTAGAAAAGAAACATTCTCTTGCTCTCAGTTGATATGAAGCTTTGCCATTTTTAACTTGCTTTGACATGAGCAATATCATTTGATTTTCCTTTAATAAACACTCTATTCCATAGAAGAAGAAACTGAATGAGCTGCCTGAAATTATACAACTAAGATGGGATGAGCCTATGGCCAGCATTAGATGTCAGGTCCACTTCCTACTCTAGAAGTATTCTATTACATTGAATTTTCCCTATTATTTTCAGAATATGTTATTGCAAAATTTATATTTTGTGGTAAATTAAGACAATAGTTTAAGAACTAATTTTTTTAAGTTACATCACTATTCAAAACCCAGAGATTTTTCCTATTGCAACAATAGTGTTTAAAAGTTCTTCTTTTGTTGTCTTAGAATAGAATGAAAAGAAAGAAAAAAGTAAGAGTGAATAAAGGCAAGAGGGTGAAAGAAGAAAGAAAGAGACAGAGAGAGGGGAGGAAAAGAAGTAAGGTAGGAGAGGGAGTGAGGGAGAAAGGCAGGAAATATGAAATTGTTGAGATTTATCATTCTATCGACATTAAATGTAAATTACCCAGAAAATAAAAAGTCTATCTTTCTTCACTGTTTAACACAAAGACACCTAATCTGTAGTTGTTTTATGAAACATGAAAACCATCAACAAGCTCTCGAGGAGGCTCTTTCTCAGCACCAATTCCCTTGTATTATCTAGATATTATTTTCAGATAAAACATAAGTACTTTATTTCATTATTTGTAAGGTATAAAAAAATACTACACGTATGACAGGCAAATAAATGTTCTTCTCCAGTTCACTCATTCTACAATAAAAACTCCGTGATTCTAGTAGCAAAATATTCCCAAGCTGGTGGATAGAAGTCTTGGGGAATAGTATAGATGCTTGCTTATCGAATTAATCTTGCTTAGAAATTAAGAAGCTGTTGAGCACAGTGATTATTTAACACGCATAGCTACTTCAGTGGAAAGGGAGTGATAGTCTCTAGACTCTTAAACTAAGAATAGTTTGAGTATGAGAAAACTTTTTGTTAAAAACTAGAAGTTTCCTTCACGTAACACAATGTGACTTTTATAAAATCACTTTGCAGCATTTTGGAATTACAGAATTTGTAACACAAAGGCCTAATTCATTTTTTATAACTTTAAACTTTCATCCTGTGAAATTTTCATAGCAGAATTTATCATTAATAGTTAATATTAGTAAGGGGTATTGCTATTGCCCTGTTTTCTTAGGCAGAATATAGTATCATAAAAAAGGGAAAGAAGAAAAACAGTTAAAATAATTGGATTATGGTAGGATTATTTACTTAGCATTTTGTCTAAAATGTTCCACTTATGAGAAAGTGATTTACAATTATTAAATGAATTTTTGTAGTCCAGAGTTATACAGAGACATAACTGAGGGTGGAAAAAAAATCACTCACTAGAAACAAAATCATCAATGTTCAAGTAAGAACCATATTTGCAGGAAACTCGTTTATTTATCCCTTCAATAATCAAATACTTATTAAGCTCTTTTCCCACTGAAGCTACTGTGCTTGATGTCTCTGGTACCTGGCAATTCCAGTCTCCTTGTGCGGTGAAATGGGAAGAGTCCTGGCTTCAGAATCTGAAGACCAGGGATTAATTCTCTCTTCTACCCTTTATTAGCTTGGGTAGTGATACATAAATTGCTTAATCGTTGTTGAGACTGTTTTTTATCTGCAAAACAAGTGATAGTAGATGCATCATGAGTTCATGAGAATTAATTGAGATACTATCCATAAATACCTGGCAGAGAATCTGACCCAAAATTCAGCAGCTCTTAGACTCTGCTGAGTCAGGCAAAACTGAGGATAATTATATGTCTAAAGTTTCTTTCATTTGACTTTTCCTCTACCAGACAAGTTTCTTAGGTGATCAAAGAGTACAGCTCTGTACATGGATGGAGATTTTTGAGGAAATATGAAAAATTTTGGCATGTATGTTAATCAAATAAAGCTGGAAACATGTGTGAGTCTGTATCATAAAAATGTGCTGAGATAATTTAGAAACCTCAAAGTTTCTATGATACAACGATTAATGAATAAAAATGATGTTTATTTTTGTTTAAAATGCTTTACAGCTTTAGAGAGTTCAGAGGTTTAGAGAGTTTTTAAACATACATTCACATTTAAAGATAAGTATAGAAATAACTAGAACCCATGGCCCAAGGTAAGAGATAACATGACTAGTATTTTAAAAGCTTCACCTATGCCCCTCGTGTATCCTTCCTCAATCACACCGACCTCATTCTCCTCAAGAAGAAACCATCATTTCAGTTTTTGTACTAATCACCCCTTAAAATTTTTTTATAGTTTTTGTCCCATATACAGGTGATTCTAAAGAATATATAATTAGTGTTTCCTATTTTAAATATTTTTAATGATAGAATCATGCTGTGTGTGGTTCTGTGGTATAATTCTACAACCATTATATTTGGGGAATTGGATTGACCCAGTTTATAGCTGTAGTTAATTTATTTTCACTACTGAATAATACTATATCAATATAACACAATTGTTAATCTATTCTACCATTGATCAGCAAAATAATTAACATTTATTTTCTTTTGCAAACATTGCTGCCTTATAAATTACCTTGTTTTGCACTTGTGCAGGATTTTCCTTAACATGTAACCAAGAAGTGGAACTGTACCTGTTCCTTTTACAGCACACTGGCAAACTCTCTTCCAAAGTGTTTGCAACAAATTTCACTTCGTGAACAGTGGATGAATATTCTCATTGCTCCACATTCTTGCCAACACTGTGTTTTAAAACGAAGAGTTATTGAGACATCAATGCACTTCTGGGTTTGCTAATGAGTTTGTAGATCTTTTCATGTATTCAAAGGTCATTCATGTACCTCTTCTATGAAGTGTCTTTCTGTAGTTTTTGTTCAACTTTCCTTGAGTGTTTCCTTTTTTTCTTATTGATTGATTGGTAGGGTAATAATACTTTGTTAGCTGTATATGTTTTGAGAATTTTCTTGATTCTTAGCTTGTATTTTTTGTCTTTATGAAGTCTTGTGATTATTAGAAGTTGTTCATTTTAATCTTATAATAGATTTTATAAATCTTTTGTTTTATGATTTGGATTTTCTGGTTTTTGTTTAATAAACTCTTTTTTGCCCTGAGGTCATAAATGTCCTATAATAATTATAGACATTTCCATTCCCATTTAAATCTACCTGGAATTGATTCTTTTGGGTGGTGTAGAGAGCTAACTTGACTCTTTTTCCCCAAATGGATAAATAATGATCCAAAACCATTTGTTTTCACTGATCTGCACTGACAACTATGTCATAAATTAAATTAAATTTTCATATATAGATAGAATCACTTGTGGACTTTTCTATTTGCTTACATTTGTCTAGAATTCTATCCTTGAGCCAATACTATACTATGATTATATATACTATGATTAGAATAATCATAACTTAATAGTAATTTTTGTTATATGAAAGAAAGTTTTCTTCAGGGCTATTTTTGATCCTTTACTCCAAATAATTTTTTGTAGTTTTATGGTTTTATTAACACAAATACAATGTGCACATAAGTTGTCTATCTGTTCATTTTCTTTGCTGTGCAGCCTGGCATAGGGATTGGAGACTCTGACGGCCAGCTGGCTGCTCTTTCCACAATGGCTTTGTGGTTCTTGGAGGAGACATTGTGAGCGATCTCTACACAGTGAGATTTATTGCACATCAGCAGCACTTCAGACTCCTTGACGTTATGGACTAGGAACTTCCAGAAGCCACTGGGCAGCAGGTGTTTTGTTACCTTGCTACCCCCATAACCAATGTTGGGCATCAAGATCTGGCCCTTGAATCTTCTGTGCACTCTACTGTCAGTGTCTCTGGGCTTCCCCCATTTACGGTTAATATTGGTCTGAATGGTGCCTGCTGAAACTTTTCCTCCGTTTTTTAATGATCTTGGGCTTCACCAGAGGTCTGAGGGTGGCCATGATGCTGAGTAGGAGATGGCTGGCATCTCCACAGGGAGAACTGCAGAAAAGAGCTCTTTACTCCAAATAATTTTTAAAACTACTTATAAAATTTTATGAAGATTCTGTGAAGATTTTTTGTTTGGTTGCTGTTGTTTTTTTAAATTTTTGACTCCCTTCACCCATCCCCACCCTGTGGGAATATTGATTAGAAATAGTCTAGGGAGAAGTGGTATTTTTAATACAGTGAATCTTCCTAACTAGAGACATGGATAACTCTTCATATTTGAATCTATAACATCTTCAAATAAGTGTTATAATCTTTTTCATAAAAATTCTACACTTTTTTTAATTTTTAGATATACCTTTTTTCCCTTATGTAGTAAATGGTTTATTTTAAATTAAATTTTCTAACCAATCATTGCTTTATTTTGTATATTGGTTTGATATCCATTATCCTTCCTAAATTCCTTTATTAATTCTAATATTTTATGTGTGGATTTATTGGTGATTTTTAATAGCAATCATATCATCTGCAATATTGATAGTTCTCTTTCTTTTTAATTATTATACCTTTGTTTCTTTTGTTATTTTTTGTTTGTTTCTTTTATTCTTTTAACTGTTCGGACTGGGACCTCCAGTGCAAGGTGTAAAGAAAAGCAGTGAGAATGTAAGAGTGCACATCCTCGACTCATCCCTGATGTTAAAGAGAATGATTTTAATGTTTCATCTTTAAATGTGATACATGCTCTAGATATTTTTGTAGGTTCCAGTCTTCAGCTTAAGGAAGTTCCATTCTTTTTTGATCTATTTATTTAAGTCTTGAGTGGATTTTTTTTTTTTTAGCTGGTTATTACAAATGGTCAAAGCCTTCCGTGCTCTGGGTCCCTGTTATCTCATTTACTACCTCACTCACACTCACAACCCCAGGGACACCGAACCTTTTTTACTCCGACAACACTCCAGACATGCTCCTACTTCAGTAATTTAATTCTGTTGAGTTCTCTACCCTTTTCCTGAGATATCAGCATGGATTACCCTTCTTCCTTAAGTCTTTGGGTTCTTACTAGAAAGCCGCCTTCTCAGTAATACATTCTCAGGATACCTGACCTAAAATTGCAATTCTCACCCTCACCCTGATATTTCCTGTGTTCCTTCCTCACTTTTTTTTTCTTTTCTTTTTCTATTTCTTTTTCCTTTTCCTTTTCCTTTTTCTTTTTTTCCCCATAAGAATGTATTGGTAATTGGGGCACCTGGGTGGTTCAGTTGGTTAAGTGTCTGCCTTTGGCTCAGGTCATAATATCAGGCTCCGTGCTCAATGGTGAGTCTGCTTCTCCCTCTTTCTCTCCCTCTATGATCTCTCTTGCTCTTGCTGTCTTTCAAATAAATAAATAAAATCTTTAAAAAAAAGAATGTATTGGTAATATGTTATATGCATATTATTCTTGTTAATGTCTTATTAAGAAAAACTTCCCTTTGAGTATCCATCTCTGCTTTCACAAATAAATCAACTGAGATATTACTTTAGAAGCAAATAAGACTTGATTCTGTCTTCTCTTTTTAAGTGTTTCTTATTATCCTAGGTGAACTCTCTGAGTGTTCTCTGTCAAAAGGGAAACACTTCAAGAAACTTTCAGTGGTATCCAAATATCTGGCATAATCTATCTTTGAAACTATAGCAATTTCTTCTGATTATGTTTCCTCCTACTGGGCACAGACTGAATCATGGTTGTTTGCTTATTTGTTTGTTTGTTTTTGACATTTCATTTATGAGAAAATGATTCTCTCAATTACAGTAGAATACAATTCCTTTCCTAGTTATGATAAATAGAGTACCTAGAAGTTACAACATGAATTAGATTGATTAGTAACATGTTTCTATGGTTACTGGCATTCTTGAACAAAGAGATAAAATAATAAGCAGATTACTGAATGTTATAGTCTCAGTGTATTTGTTTTCCTTTTGGGTATCTTATAGGTGATAACAATTGTCTTTTATTTAAAATGGAAACAAGGCATTAAATTTTCATTTGTATGTGGGGTAGTTGTATTGCGGTAGACAAAAGCACACATAGTGGCTTTGTGTGGCTTTAGGCTTATTGGTAGTTTTACTATGGGAGGAAGGACGTTAAGGAGACAAGTGTCTGGCTGTGGTCAATACTGCAGATTGGCTTATGAACTCTCTTCCAACCTACTCCATTTAGGAGGCTAGCAAACTGAAGAATTCTCAGCATGACCAGGACTAGAGTGAGGCAAGTGAGGTGCCCTGTCCCTCAAATTTAAGGATGAATTTACTCTAAGTCTTGTGCAAGTACAGGACTGGCACCTGTGAATGAATGCCTCTTTTAACTTTGTGCGCCGGATGTCTCTTTTGCTCCACCCTATTCACAATCCTGGTTTCTCTGATTCCCTGAGAGCTCAGTTTCACATGTGACCTAGCTGCTTCTAAGCCAATACACACTACTGGGATTTGGAAGTAAGAAGTGATGCAGAGTCCCCCTCCCTGGGGATTCTTCTGTTTGTACTGGCAAGCAAGGATAAGTTTAGATTTTCCTTATTTGCTTTATCACAGGTTTCAGTAACTATTCCTCACATTTTCAGGCATTTAGAGGGAGATACAAGAAACCCACAGAACATCCACTTTCTTGGCACGAACTTAGCTGCAATAATGTTCTTCTGAAACTAGTAGTTGGGGTAATGTCTTATGTATTCCATATCTTAGAGCACAGAGTTTGGTAGCAACATTTTTTAAAAAGATTTTATTGATTTATTTATTTGAGAAAGAGAGAGAGAGTGAGCAAGAGAGAGAGCACAAGCTGAGGGGAGAGGCAGAGGGAGAGGGAGAAGCAGACTCCCCATTGAGCAGGGAGCCTGACACAGGGTTAGATCCCAGGACCCTGGGATCATGACCTGAGCTGAAGGCAGAAACTTAACTAACTGAGCCACCCAGGCACCCCTGGTATAGCAACATTTTGATCTACAGATCTTAGCAGAGCTGGATTGATTCTGGAGCTAGGAGCTGGAGCAGTGGCTCCCTGACTTCTAGGCTTCCTGATTAGATAGACAACAGCTCCCTTAGTGGCTACTATGATGGTGTTCTAGAAGTAATCTTAGATGCTTGGCCTACAGCTGGTCCCCTACCCCTTCCAACAATTTTCTTAGTATATCATTTACTTCCTGCTTTATATGATACTTGTAACAGATCCTTGATTGATACAAATAGGGAACAAATATTTTATTTTTTTTAGAAAAAGAAAGATTGAAATGAGTTTTCCAGTGTATCACCAGAATTGACTGTAAACAAATGTTTACTCAGGAAACATTTGTGTATGTATATATTTATTTGTAATTATTCTCTTTATTAAACATATGTATACTAGTTTAAATGGATAAGAATTCACTTTAGGGGCGCCTGGGTGGCACAGCGGTTAAGCGTCTGCCTTCCACTCAGGGCGTGATCCCGGCGTTATGGGATAGAGCCCCACATCAGGCTCCTCTGCTATGAGCCTGCTTCTTCCTCTCCCACTCCCCCTGCTTGTGTTCCCTCTCTAGCTGGCTGTCTCTATCTCTGTCAAATAAATAAATAAATAAATAAAATCTTAAAAAAAAAAAAAACTACCATTAAAAAAAAAAAGAATTCACTTTAAATCATGCAGATAAATCATTCAATATTCTGTGTCAGTTATGTGATTAGNTCTTTTAAAAAAAAACTACCATAAAAAAAAAGAATTCACTTTAAATCATGCAGATAAATCATTCAATATTCTGTGTCAGTTATGTGATTAGAACTTTGTTCTAAAGTCTGAGAGATGAGATGACAAAAATGATGAAACGTTTTCCCTAAAAAGCTTATAATTGTCATTTTAAAGAAAATAAATAGAAATGACAGAAATAAGTTTGCCCTCCACAAAGTATCTATAAGGTCCAATATATCATGATTCAGAATATTCATATCCTAAGTTCTTTAACTGAATATATTAATTATATAGAAAGAGTCCATGAATTGGAAGTGGTGAGGGATTGGTCTGCCATAGCAGGATAACAAAAGAAGACTCACAAGAACAAGAGAGTCCATCTCATTGAAGCACTGGCTGATATAGGGGGCCTCGGTAAGGGGCCTTGTCGTATTTCCAGTTTCTATCCCAATGACAAGACCATTCTCATTATCACACAGTCATGTCAAATTATTTTAGCCTGATGCTCTTACACTTCCAGTTCTTCCGATGCCTCTTATTCTATTCCCAGGCCCACCAACTGAGATTCTAATTATGTTTCGGATGAAATGGACTGATAATGTTCACCTATTATATGTTTTGTTGCAGTAGTTCTACTTCTTATAATAAACTTTGATATGGGTATTCTTGCTCAATTCATCACTCTTCAACTCACTTTATAGGGCTCTATTGCTACAAAATATATTACTCTTAATTTCTTTATAAGACCAAGTTTTGAGACTGTAAACACTGAGGGTTACTGCCTGGATAATGGAAAATTTACCAATGCCAGCTTGCAATGAATGCACCTTTCCATAGGAAACAAACAAACCAGACATTATATACGACCACAAGTAGAATTAAAGGTTTGTTTGTCTTTGTTTCTTACAATAGCTTTTACTTTTCCAGGAGCGTAAGAGAATGACTCCTAGAAGTCCTATTCTATTTATTTACCCATTTCATCTGAACTTCTGAAGTTTTGTGGGGTTTTTTTTTAAGATTTTAATTTATTTGAGAGAGGAGAGAGAGCGAGCAGGAGGAGGGGTAGAGGGAGAGAAAATCTGAAGCAGACTCTGAGCTGAGCGTGGAGCCTGATGCAAGGCTGGATCTCAGGACCATGGGATCATAACCTGAGCCAAAACCAAGAGTCGGAGGCTTAACTGTCTGAGCCACCCAGGACCCCTGAACTTCTGAAGTTTTAAAGCTATGTCCAAACTCCTTTTCTTGTACAAGTATGTTGAAATCTAATTCTAATTATCCATGCTATTCCAAGGTAGGATATTCATGCCATATTATAGATAGTTGAAAATTATAGTATATACTTGGCATTGATTTCATTATTCTAGATTTAGGCTCCTGAATGCTTCCCGGTGGTAGCTTGAACATTAAATCATGAATACTTTAAAATGAAATTTAATTTAAACTTAAAACAATTCATATTTCTTCTTAAGCACACAGGGCTTTCTGAATAGTAAATGGTTTATATATGCTTCTTGATAATGGTAAAAAAGGTATTCTAACAAGAATAATATATGAATTGTACCTTTTCATAATTTACTTCTAAAGCTGAATTTGAGGGAAATGGATCATATTTTTCACCACTCAATCTTTTTAGCTCTTTTAAAAATTGATCAGGATAATTTTGATTCAATTTTGAACCAATAGCAGGAGTTCGTGACAGGCTTTGTAGGCAAACACTTTACCTCTCTAAAATATACTTAATTCTATACACTTTATAAGAACTATATAATCCCATTTTAAAAATTTCTGATCTAAAAATTTCTGATCCATCTCATAATTTATGCTATAGTGTTTTACCTTTAAAAAATTGTTTTTGCTTCCAGTATCTATTCGAATTTAGCTTATAAGCAAGCTTGTTAGGTAGACTGGACAGTGTTATTCATTATTCCTCTCATGCAGGTGTAGAAAATGAGGTTCAGAGGATATACTGGATTTATTAAAGTCACCCAGTTATTTAGTAATAGACCCAAATCTGAACTAAGAGTTTCTTCTTTCTTAAATCAGCTTTATTGAGGTATAATTTAAAGTACACAATTTGATGATTTTTGAAAATTTTTATACCTTCATGAAACTACCCCCACAATCAAGATATGCAACGTTTACATCTGCCCAATAAGTTCCTTTGTGCCCCTTTGCAGTCAATCCCCTTCCTCGCCCCCTCCCCACAATCACAAGCAGACATGGTTCTAGGCAATCCCTGGTGTATTTTCTGTTCCTAGAGATTGGTTTTGCCTTTTCTAAAATTTCATATAAATGAAATTTTGCAATATTTACATTTTGGTGTGTAGCTTCTTTTGCTAAGCATGTATTTGAGATTCATTCGTGTTGCTTTTTTATCATTATGAACTGAGATGTTTGAATGCTAGGTAATTATTATTTCCAAAGAAGAGTTTTATAATGCTTCTTTCCCTTTACTCCAGCTTTAAATAGTTTTAGTTTTTCATTCAAAAACTAAGACTGGGCTTTTAAAATTCTCTAACTAATATCCTCATTTTGAGTCTCTGCCATACTAACCAATAACGGTTTAAAAGTGCTCTTTCAAAAATACAATTTGTCGGCCCCTTGCCTACCACTACATTGCCCACCTCAGTAGTTCTCAAGGTGTTATAGTGGAATCTAAAGGGGTGGCCAGGTTCAGAGACTAGGGACT
>NC_048219.1:42276772-42488715 GCF_002007445.2 Ailuropoda melanoleuca
ACTGTGGAAATAGGCATTCTACACAGCACTGACAGGCCCCAATGGCCACAGTTCATTGATAGAGAGTGATTCATGACCCAGTCAGAAGCTCTCACACACTTGCTGCCACTTGGACACAGTCCATCTTTTCAGGATGGGCACATGATCCAGAATGGATCACTCATACTTTAGTTCCCATTTTTGCTTATGCTAGTTTAAGCTGAGTTTTTGTGACAAAAAACAAATAACTCTCCTAAAATATATAAACTCTGAAGTACATTTATTTGTTTTTTTTCAAATCTGCAATTTCCTTGACTGCCATCTGATTCTTGGATATATCCCTAACACCTATCCCAAATGCCAGCTGCAAAATAGATATTTAATAAATGTTTAAGAAGTGAATGAGCAAAAATCTGGGTGAACAAATGTGCCGGTGGAACATAATAATCCAGACAAATTTATGGGAGCTGATTTAAAATTAATTCCAAATTTAAAACAACCACACATTAAATATATAGAAAAACTGTTGGGATTTAACATAGAGAATTACAAAGTAAAGGTACAAACAAGTGGGTAAATAAAGGTTAAGTTAGAGAACAAGGTTCAAAATTTCATAATTTCAAACTGCCATAACGGTCTGCCATTTTTAAATCTTATAGAGACATCTTTCTTAATTAAACAATTTTTATATATGTACAATTGAAAATAGCCATCTCAAGGAAGCCCTAAGAGAATAAATAGAAATTACAGAAGTAAACATTTTCATAGGTAGAAAGAAAGTGAGAAAGCCTCCCCATTGGCCTTTGCTTTTTAACAAGTGAGGTGTGCATGCTAATTCCTTTCTGGATGGAATGTAACAGAACCCTGGTTAACATTCCATGGCATCTTCAGAAGGAAACAATTAAGGGGAAGTAATAAAGATCATTTGAGATCAGACTTGTTTATGTCGTTAAAGCATCCATGTAAATAGTAATATGAGAATGTATTCTCTTTATTTTACCACACATGCTTAGTGACTGTGTAGACAGTAACAAGCTGGGTATGCAAAATCAAAACAACAATGACCTTGTCCTTGAATACGTAACAATTCCACAGAGGACATGAACAGAGAAATAAATTATAATGTGATACAGTAAAATGCTGTAAAAGGATATGAACAAAGTGCAGCAGAGATAACCTTAAAATTCACCAAAGAAGATTCTCAAAAAGCTTACTAAAGAGATTGAAGAATATGACCCATTCTAAAAAAGTGTTAGCCACTATTCATCTCTTCAGTGGGATGTAGCAAGTTTTATTGGCTGTCTCTTTCCTATCCCCATATTTCTTTGAGTAAATTATTTACGAAGGGATATTGGAAAGAAAGGGCAATTCACTAAATAGAATAGAATCAGTCGGAAGATTATTTGGGTCCTATTATTTATTGCCATCATACATATTTATGTTATATATTTTTTTGATCATCTGCAAGGTGCTTATTCTTATGAGCTTAAAAAACTAAGGAAAATTGATTAATTCTCTCTTCATATATGAGGTATATTGATAGTTACGTATAGTTAGGATTGACCTTATGAAAGAGGGGGATAAGCAGCTATTTATTTGACTTGAGGAATATAGGATCTTACTTAAAAATATTACCTTCTTTCTGGGCTGCCTTTGCATGAATTTTTTATGCAATACATATTTTTTGGTTAAGACATTTTCTTCAGAAGTCATTCTTACTATGCACGTACTGGAAAAGGAAAGCTCATTGGCATGTTAACAATGGCTAATGTGCTAATGTGTCAGTGGGTGCCCTGCCTAAAGAAGGATATGAAGGAATAGAATACAAAATTGTTACATTTTGCTAAAAAAAAAGAGAAAAGAAAGAGTCTTGAGTATGAGAAACTCTTAAAGGCAGATCCAAGAAAAAAAAATGAAGTATCACAGTTGGAAAAAAATAAGGAAACCACACTTGGAAGAAGAGATAAGCACAAACTATTCAGATTAAAAAGAACACGTTTTGTTTGCTTCATAATTTTTATTATGTACAATGCACTTATAACCAATGCGATTTATATATCTTTAATGTATATGTGTGTGTCTTGCTTGCTTTATGTAAATCTATATATGTATTTGAGGGATTGCTATTGAATACCTCCATGTGACAGCCAATATTATAGGACCTAGGGATAAGAAGGTGAGCAAGAATGGCCCAGGTCCCTGTATCTTAAAGAGTAAATAGTCTGTTGGAAGACAGACAAATTTAGTGAAATACCTTGTATGGTAGGAGGTCTACTGGTAATATAGGATTATTGAGGAGAATTTAAGCCTGAATTGAGGGGTGAATAAGGGGGTCCAAAATAAATGATTTTTAAGCTGAGATCTAGAGTATATGCACGAATAGGCTGGGTTAGTCCAGTAGAGGTAGGAAGAGAGAAGGCAGAAAGAATATATGTACAAATAACTAGCAAGAGGAAAGACTATAAAATTCAGGGATCTAGGACACATTTGTATGGCTAACGTTCAGAGTATGAAAACAAAATGTTAAAAGATGAGGCTGTCGTGTTTTAGGATTTTGTTGGAGCAACATGCAGAAATATATTGTTGTTAGCTTAAGTAAGTAGCTTAAAAAAGTAAAGGAGGGATGTATTATACACCTAATGTGATATCCTATGAACCAAGGATCAAGGGTCTCTTTGGCCTCAAGAAAAGAGGGAGCNGCAGAAGGAAACAATTAAGGGGAAGTAATAAAGATCATTTGAGATCAGACTTGTTTATGTCATTAAAGCATCCGTGTAAATAGCAATATGAGAATGTATTCTCTTTATTTTACCACACATGCTTAGTGACTGTGTAGACAGTAACAAGCTGGGTATGCAAAATCAAAACAACAATGACCTTGTCCTTGAATACGTAACAATTCCACAGAGGACATGAACAGAGANTTCAGAACTTAAATGATATTAGGGTTCCTCTTCACCATTCATCTTTGCTCTTCTCTGTGTTGGCTTCATTCATACTCCATGCTCACTGCTGACACCTTCTCTACTTAATAGGCTATAAGTAGCTTTCTTTGCTTCACACAGTAGATACTCAAGTTGCTTGCTCAGTTTCTGTCATTATAGTGAAAAAAGTTCTTATACAGTTGGCATGGTAGGCCCCAGTATTCATTTTGTACTTAATCATTGCAGAAAGAGGTAGTTGGCCCAAGATAAGATAATGAGAATGTTTTCCCTGGCTGGTCTACTGAATGGAGATAATTTAAGCTTGATTGATATAGGACCAGCATATCACCACGAAGGTTATAGAAGAAGCTCTTTCAGGGTAAGGTGAGGCCTAAGAAAACAACTCTGTGGATATCCACTTAAATATAGTAAACAGGATTGGGGAATTTGGATTTCAATACATAAAAATATGGCCTTTACCAAACTGTCAAAAACCTTCATTTGATTAAAGCAAAAAATATTTCTTGAACTAGTGTGCTCTTCTAGTGTATTCAATACTTGAAAAACGTCCATTTGCTTACAACTTGTCAGGAGCAAAATCACTGTCAAAGCAAGATGCATTTCTTAAACAAATGAGTCGAGTCCTTTTGGTGTGTGTGAGTTTCTGCCACCAAGTCTGAAGACTTGACCAACTCATACCATAGTGGTTCCACAGAGCTCCCCATGATTTCATGATTCTTCAGATTCAGGGTGAATTAGAAGTGATGTGTGGGAGCAAATACTGTTTAAGCATTTTCTTTACTTTTGGCACTTTGATTTCTGATTTAATGAGATTTTCAAATATTTATTTTGGATGGAGCTCTGCAGCTTTCTCCCAGATACCATCATCTGCATTTGACAGGCTGTATATAGGAGAAATACATATAATCCTTAGTCATGGATCAGGTTACATATCCTATGAATGGTGCAGTATCCTGACATGCCAACAAACAATGCTTTGGCAAAGCATGGAATAATACAGACTGGCTGAGTAGCCCCTTTTTATTCCTACCGGCATGTGTTAGAAAAATGATTTTAAAGACTTTTGGATCCTGTCATACTGCNCTCCCCATGATTTCATGATTCTTCAGATTCAGTGTGAATTAGAAGTGATGTGTGGGAGCAAATACTGTTTAAGCATTTTCTTTACTTTTGGCACTTTGATTTCTGATTTAATGAGATTTTCAAATATTTATTTTGGATGGAGCTCTGCAGCTTTCTCCCAGATACCATCATCTGCATTTGACAGGCTGTATATAGGAGAAATACATATAATCCTTAGTCATGGATCAGATTACATATCCTATGAATGGTGCAGTATCCTGACATGCCAACAAACAATGCTTTGGCAAAGCATGGAATAATACAGACTGGCTGAGTAGCCCCTTTTTATTCCTACCGGCATGTGTTAGAAAAATGATTTTAAAGACTTTTGGATCCTGTCATACTGCAAGTAAAGGGTCTTGTAGAGCTTTTGTTTCTTGTGTTATTTAAGAAAAATAACAACTATCTTTTTATTAAATACATGTTGCGTTCCAAATGCTTTATGTAAACATTAACTCTTTCTTCCTCAGGTTTGATTAAGATCCCAATCCTGGGGAAAACACATACACACACATAAGTCAAGAACTTGTTCCAGTTATTACAGTTTTGACAAAATAATCCAAAATTCAGAAGCATAAGACACCATTTTCTTATGCTCACATGTTCTGTGGGTCAAGAATTTACAGTGTATGGCATCTCAGCTGATTCCAAGGCTAGGGGTGACTCAAAAACTAGGAACCAAAATCATCTAAAGGCTCACTTACATGTATGTCTGGCGCTTGAGCTGAGAGGACTCAAAAACTAGAATTGCAGACTGGAATTACTACATGTGCCCTCTCTAGGTGACTTTGGCTTCCTCACAGTTCGACGGCCTCAAGGTATCTGGACTACTTACATGGAGGCTCAGGAATTCCAGTGCAAGTATTTCAGCAAACAAGGCTGAAGTTACACCATCTTTTATGACCCAACATCAAAAGCCACATGATGTTACTTCCACCATATTTTACTAATCAAACCTTCTCACATTTAAAAGAAAATAACATAAACCCTCCTTTTACTGGGTATCAAATTCATGGTGCCATGTTTTCAAAAAGTCAAAATATCAGATCACATAGGCAAAGCATGCTTTAAGAAGTTATAAAATGGCATTGAAATTTTTAGCTCTTTACTCAAGTCAAAGATAAAAAAGAGATGTGAGGAATTAGAGAAAGCAGACCTTAGGATTGCTTTGAAGAACTTGTCAAAATGTCCTGTATTCCACTGTTCCATGTCAATCACTGGAAAAACATTGGATTGGAGGAGATTACTTTGCTCTCACATGAGAGGAAGAGATGTTATAAGAGTTTGGAGAATCTGAATGCATGTTGTAGAATTTGAAGGATGCAGTTGTTGGTACCTGACTCATGCCTAAAAAGTCTAAAGGTTAGTAGCTTTGCCTAGCTGAAGTATCCCATAGGAAAAGAATTATAAAGTCTTCACTGAAAATAAACTATACCTCCAGAGTTCACCAGGGTAAGGATGCCTATGTGATCTCCATGTACCAGAAAGGAGATAGCTGTAAGTTGTCTTGAAAATGACTCTAGGCCAATCTCCTTTGTTCGAAGACAAAGGACACTTCGGCATAAAGAAGCCAGAGGTGTTAGAAGAAAAAGCTAAATGCAGATGGATGTGGCCAACTGGAAATTATCACATGCATCAAAGTCAGAGATCCACAGAAGTGACAAAGGAAATGACTGAATATTTACTACATCTGGTAAGTATCACTAAAAGTAATTACAAGTACAATAAGACCTCCTTTGCCTCATACCTCTCCTATCTTCTATTGTGTCCCAAAACAACTATCGGGTATTAGAAAAGATCAACTAAAAACAAGAATGGAAGCCTTCCCTTCATCCCAACTAGAAGATGAGGGAAAAGAAAAGATTTTAATTGAATGAAAATTCAATGGTTCAAATACCTATGGACTGATCTGTTATTAAAATCTGGGAAAAGAAGGTATTCTTGGAGTACCTAAGAGTGACTGTTCTATGCTATCTGCTGGATATTTTTTGCAGAATTCAAGATAAATGGACCTAGAAAAGATGGCAGTTTGTAGGGGCAGTTGTTGGGTGATAATCATGCAGTATGCTTGCTTTCTAACCTTTTCTAGTATTTCAATAAACTACATTCATAATAATCTTAATGAGGTAGGAAATATTAATCCCTGAAGCATATAAAAGATGACCATAAACCTTTGACATTCCTTTCATCAAGAGATGGAGCTTGTGTGTCCTCACCTTGAATGTAGGTCATCTCTGTCATTGCCATAATGGAAAGAACACACAGAAGCGATGATGTACCAGTTTCTAGGCTGAGTCATTAAAACACTACCAGCTTCCATTTCCTTTCTCTTAGAAAATTTTCACTCTAGTCCAACTACTCTGAGGGTATCATGCCAGAGAGGCTACCATGTAGGTGCTCCAATCAACTAATACCAGCTGAGTCCAAAAATTCCCAACACCTGGTACCAGACAAGGGAATGATGCCATCTAAGACCCTCCAGTCAAAACCAATTCCCAAATCAATATCAGTGGGTGATCTCAGTCGACACTGAGGGAGTCAACAGAGAAATTGTCCAGCTGAGCCCTGTCCAAATTAATGACACATAAAAGCATAAGATATAATAGGATAGCTAATGGTTTTTGTCTTAAGCCACTGAGTTTAAACTAATTTGTTACATAGCAATAAATAGCTAGAATATCCCCATTTTATAGGGAAGGATATGAGGCTCAGAAAGGCTGAGATTTTTTCAAGAAAACATTTAACAAATGATAGAAAGTATTTTAAACTTAGATTTTTTTTTTTTAACTTCAAATTCTTTCCACTATTGTCATACTACTTCAAAACCAAATGCTGGGTTGACTGACNCGAGATTTTTTCAAGAAAACATTTAACAAATGATAGAAAGTATTTTAAACTTAGATTTTTTTTTTTAACTTCAAATTCTTTCCACTATTGTCATACTACTTCAAAACCAAATGCTGGGTTGACTGACGAGCTCATTTATTATTATGTCACTCCTTATATATTCTACCTATAGCAATATCAACAATGACAATAGAGTAGAATTATTGTATCTAGGAAATTTGGATGGATTTCAAGTACTGTTTGGGGTATATTTTCTTTTTAAAGCTTAATGTTGATATGTTGGATTAAGTTATTTTATAGGTCAACTAACTGACACATAACTTTGCTTCTTTGTGTATTTGTTACCTAATGCTAGCACTTAAAATAGCTCCTCTCATTTAGCTATTAACTGTATATTTCCTTCTAGAAATTTTGTACATACACACACACACACACACACACACACACATATGCAATTATTCATTCATTCATTCATTCATTAGTCCATGTATTTGTTTCCCCCTTGCTATTTAACTTTCCATGGCTTTAGGACTTTTTTTCATAATTAGATAAGAAAAGACATAGGGTTTGCATTTTTTTTTCCATTCCTCAAATTTTAACTTGTGGTGCAAAGGGTAGTCCCTGGTTGGATTTCAGGAATTTTAAAGCACCCTCAAATTTCATGCAAAATCCTAATTTGTTTTTTAGCCTTAGATCTTTCCAGTCTTTCTGAACTCTATGAAGAGAGAGGATCTTAAGTACTACATCAATACTGAAGATTACTCCCCTCCCTGTTAACTACTGAAGCATGTTTTTCAATTTCATGTCCCTATGAAACTTATTATCCACCATTAAAAAAATATTATTCCATTTTCTGGTTCTACATTTTACTTCATTTTTCCTTCTGATGCTCTACAATATTTTAGGATGATTATTTGCAATAAGAGAAAACATAAAATCTTCATAAAGCTGAAAAATAACCTAATACTTTTTCATGTCTACTTTGGCATATGTTGTCTAAGATATTCTTCTGGGTTTTTTTTAATTTTTCCTTAACAATGGTGTCATCCAGAGTCATTGTATCAATTAAATAACACCCATTCATTCATTTAACAAGTAATTTTTGAGTATCTTTTCCATACCAGGCACTTTTCTAGGACTGGGGAATATAGCAAGGAATGAAGTCATCAAGAATTATGTGCTCATGAAGCTGACTTGCAATTTGAGGGGAATACAGGTAATAAACAAGAAAAATGCTAAAGAAAAAAAATAAAGCAGGAAATGAGTGGTAGTTCAAATACAAGATGTGGAGCCTAAGGAATGCTAAATTGCAAAAGTGGACTTTTGAGTAATGAACTCAAGGAATTGTGAGAATAAGCCAGGTGAGTTCTAGGAGAGAACATTCTAGGCAGAGGAAAAAGCAAATGCCAGAAGGCCCAAGAAAAAAGGCCACATTTTCATGTAGGTTTTATATTATTTTTTACTGATTTCCAAAAGAGTACCATGACCTTTGCAAGTAATGTCCTCTCAAGAATTAAAATGAAGTTGGCAGAGACCAGGGTTATGGCAGGACAGGTGTTGAGAAGTGCAGATATTTTGAAAGGAGAGCAATGGAATTAACCCCAGGATTTGGACCTAAGTAACTAGAAAAATGGAGTAGTTGTTAACAGAGATGGCAGACTGTAGTAGATTGGGTTCTGTGGGAAAAATAGAATGAAGGTCAGAGGGATTGATGCATCAGTAGAAAGATAGCTATGGAAGGAAAAAAATGAAAATATGTACATATGCATTACCAAAGCCACACTCAAACTATATATATATATATATATAGTATACACACACACATATACATATAAAGTACATATATCTACATACATATATACACATATATATTCATACATATATATGTTATATGTGTGTTATATACATACACACATATATTTATATAAAACTACTATGTATTGAGTTGCTATAATGAATTAGATGCTATACTATACTTTATGCACTGTCTTAGTCATGGTCCTGTCACAAAAGCACCAAACATATCAGGTATCTAAACAGAGGGTGTTTTATGTAGGGAATCAATTACACAGTTGTAATCACTTACAGGTGTCAGAAAACTGCAAGAGAAAAAAGCAACAGTAAAGTAACCCCAAAATTAGAAACTTACATGACCAACTTCTGCCCCCAAGTCTGTGAGAATAAAATGTTGCAGGAATATAAGATTAGGTAGATATTGTGAGTCACTGGCAGCCAGGGTAGAATTTATAGAAAACATACATTTTCAGGAAAAAAAAAAAAAAAAACCAGTGGTGGCTAAGGCCTACAAAGTTTCAAATTTGCTGTTGTAAAACAAGTATTGAAAACTGTTGTGATGGTCTTTGGATGTGTCAAGTTGACTAGACTGCAGTCCCTAGTGATTCCGTCAAACACAAATCTGGATGCTGCTATGAAGGTATTTTGTAGATGTGATTAAAGTCTTTAGTTAGTTGATTTGATGTAAAGCAGATTGTCCTAGAAATTTGGGTGGGCTTGATTCAATAAGAGCTGAAATTCCCTAAAGAAGTAATTCCGTCTGTGGACTGTAGCTTCATCTCTTGTCCCAGAGAGCCAGCTTGCCTTTCTTGGTGGCCTGTTCTACGAATTTGACTTTTCTAGCCAGCGCCCACAATCAGCGTGAGTCTGGCAGTAAATCTTTTAATATATGTATCTCCTACTGGTTCTGCCTTTCTGGCTGATCTGAAACAAGTACTAAAAGTGAAGACAGGGAAAAGGATGTTTATAGCAAGAGATAAGTCGGTGGGACGAAGTGGATAAAGGAACAGAGGAATGGAATAGAGGCAAGAATAATCAGATGAAACTTTGACAAATGAAGTAACTTTTTCCTCAACCATGGGACTTTTATCTTTTCTATTTGGACAGTAGTCAGTCTTTAAGCATGACTCACTCTGGAGTTTGAGGTGGAAACGCTAGTTTAAAACTGTCATATGAAGTCAGAGAGGAGAGTTGATTATGGTAGATTGTTATGTTAAAGGCCTCCAAAGAATTATATCTGCTATTCATACCTTTGCCCTTGTGTAGTCCCCTTCCCTACTGACACAGGTCTTGGCCTCATCATTTGCTTTGTCCAGTAGGTCAAACTGGATGCGTAGTTGTTGATTAGGCATTGAGGATTCTACTCCGGTAATGCTGCCTGAAGCTGCATTTTAAGAAGCCCGGCCTAGAGAGAGAGAAAGAGGCAAACCAATACCAGACTCTTTACTATAAAGAACAAACTGATGGTTATCAGAGGAGAGGTGGGTGGGGGAATGGGTTAAGAAAGTGATGGGGATTAAGGAGTGCACTTGTGATGAGCGCTGGGTGTTGTATGAAGTGTTGAATCACTGTACTGAACACCTGAAACTAATATTACACTGTGCGTTAACTAACTGGAGTTTGAACAAAAACTTAGAAAAAAAGAAGCCCAACCTAGTCTCCCTTGATGAATCACTACAAGCAAAGAGAGGCCCAGCTTTCCCAGCCATCCCTTCTGAGCCTAGTCCCCAACAAACCCATCAGCTGAATGTAGTTGCACAAGTGAACACTGCTAAATTCTGGAGTGGTTAGCATAGCTAACTGATACATTGATAGTCTTTGGTAATGCTATATCCTGAGGGCACAATCCCCAGTAGTAATAGTAGAGTGCCAATAGTTAATATTTTATCCATATTTATTTTAAGACATTTTATTCTTCAGTTTGCTCAACTATTTATGGATTTCTAATGATAAGAATATAAGCTGATTTAATTTCTTATCTGAAAAAAAGAATATGAATGAATGTAATTATATAAAACTATTAACTGAGACTAAGTGATACGGTGGTCATTGTGAACTGAGGAAAAAGTGTGGATATAAATAACGTTATCAAGTAGACAGTTTTATATAATTCAGAGAATAATACTATGAAAGAATAAAATGTTCTGCTGCCCGGCAGGGTTGCAAAGTTGTTCTGCATGTTTGACTCAGAGCCATTCAGGAGTTGCAGCTCCTAAATTATAACTAATTCCCTCTGAAGATACGGTTCTGCCTGCTAATACAGACTTGGGAGACTCCTAAGAAAATACTTTTATCGATATCGTTATCTGGACTACATTCATTTCATTCCCTTTTCCTTTGTGCTCTGTGCATCTGAGGGTTAGATTCAGCTATGCAGGACTCAGTTTCCCCACATTCCTTTTTGTTCTGAGTTTAGTGGCACACACTCTCAAAACTGTGCTTTTTTTTTTCTTTGGACTTGTGTCTTTGTCCTTCCTCTTTAATTAAGTTCCTTTGCCTTTTCTACTATATTAAAACTCTGCTTGTTCTCGTGGCCAGTTGGCTTGATAGATATACAAGCCCATTACTGCTCAGTATATTTCTTTAGTCTGAGTGACCAGTTAATCCAGTTTCAAACCACTTTGATTTTCAGGAATGCAAAAGGGGCAGAATTACTAATAACTTCTCTTCCCCCATCTTCCTTGTGGGTTGAATGAGAATATTCGTTTGTTACTAAGCTATTGGAAAAACTCTAACTCAATGGGAAAAAATAAAAGATGTTTCTATGGTCTTTCTCTTTACTTGCTTTAAATTATGACATATCTATATCTCATAAAAATAGATCTTCAATACATCAGGAAAGAAAATGTAATACAGTGGTTAAGATTCAGATAGACAAGGATTTACTAGCCTAGGTGGCCATGGGCAAGTTCCTTAACTTCTCTAGTCTTTAGTCTTCTCTTATGAAATCAAAGAATAAGTTTGTTGTGATAAGCAAAGTTAGGCAGTTGATATGAAGCTCTAGGCTGAGTTTTGTAGCATATAGTAAGTGTTCAGTATCAGTAGATGTCAACAGTGGCCATGCTTATTTTCTTCATGTATTTGCTTGGGAGAAAAACAAACAAAAAATATCCCCAATTCCAGTTAGTCCAATAAATTGTAGAAGATAAGTCTTTATAAGTAACTTATTTGATGGCCAACAAAATACTTAAGATCGCAGATAGGAAAAATGTCACTTTTTCTTGTCCATTATAGAAGGTAATTGTAAGTGGATTTGATGAGCTTCACCTCTGTGAAGTGGAGGCTGAGTCATTCATCAAAGGCTGTTAGAAGTCATCTAAATCTGCTCTAACAGTGGCAACATCCCTGATCCTGGTAACCTCATGTTGTACTATCTCTCATGGGTGTTAAATGTGCTCTCTCCAGGGCAGAGCTTTTATACTCAGAACATTCAAGTGAGCACTAAAGTACATTGACAAAATTAAGCACTCTGAAAATAAAAGCCCAGGATATGTATTGAAAGTTGTTAACAATTCACTATTTCAGTAATTGCTATCACAGAGCAAATATTAGGCTGTTTGGGTTTGTGCAGCTTAGGAAGCTATATATGTGGGGGAAAAAATCTCTTTTCTGAGATAGAGATTCTTTCGAGAGCGTAAAGTTGATGCAGTGAGACAAGCATTCAACTTGGTGTCAAGAGAAGAGGGTGGCATGCCAACTCAATTTTCATGTGAATTTGTTCCAGTGGTTTACTTCTCTGTGTCTTACTTTCCTCTTTGGGAAATTGGAGATATCATACCTATTGTAGAAGGCTTTGTGAGGTATGTATGTGACAGATCTTCTCACTGCAAACATTAATTAATGTGTATAAGAATTGTGTTTGCTGGGGCGCCTGGGTGGCACAGTGGTTAAGCGTCTGCCTTCGGCTCAGGGCGTGATCCCGGCGTTGTGGGATCGAGCCCCACGTCAGGCTCCTCTGCTATGAGCCTGCTTCTTCCTCTCCCACTCCCCCTGCTTGTGTTTCCTCTCTTGCTGGCTGTCTCTATCTCTGTCAAATAAATAAATAAAATCTTAAAAAAAAAAAAAAAAGAATTGTGTTTGCTTAGAAAACTTGTTAGATGCCAATTACTAGGCCCTTCTCTAGAGATTTGGACTTGGATCCAGGGTAAGACCTATAAATCTAAATTTTGAACATACATTCTACAGACCCTCGGACCCTCTTCAGGTCAGCTATGGACCACAATTTTAGAAACATTTTAAGTTTTGTAGATTGTATACTCTTAAGTTATTTAGTCCCACTAATGATCATAAAAGAAGGAAAAGTACCAAATTATTTTCTGTAATCTTTGAAAATACCATATATGAAAATCCCTGAGAGAAATGTATGGATTCAGAATGTCCTTTTCTCCCCCACTATTTTCAGCATAATTATTGTTATCTAGAGTGAAACAAGGGATAAAAAGTGCCAATAAGTAAAGACCCATTTTAATGCCCTAACCATCATCATATCATGTGATTAAACATACTTAAGGGTCAAATGTGAATAGAAAGATGGAGAGAGAGAACAGAGAGTAATACAGACCAAATTGATCTTTTTTTGGCCTGAGTAAGCTAGCTAGCATCACTGACCTGTTGTTCCCACTTAACCATATAGCTATGGTCCCCAAAACAACCTGTTTCTTTTAATCAATATTGAAGACATGAGACAAAGCAATAAATGGGGGAAAACAAAAATGTGTAAGGATATCACAGTATTTTTTTTTCCCCAAATCAGATTCTGAACCATAGTTGTCATTGTACAAATTATACTCCAGAAACAGGTGCTGTCATTAGTTTCCAGATACCACTATTACAAACACAGGTAATTTCTTCCACCCCCCATTACCAAGAGAGACTTTTCAGAGACAAAGTCAGTGTCTATCTCTGGGTTATTATTTGAAAGTGCCTAAAAGACCTGGTTCTCTGGCTAAAAATGTATTTCTCCACTGACCTGTCACCAGCTGATTCTACCTAGCCTTTTAAAAATAGAATTTAAAACTCACTCAGTACTTACAATGAATTAAATTATATAGGTATTTCATCCATATCAAAAGGAGTCAAGTAAACAGAAATTTACTGGTTTCCTATTTCTTTTAGGAAGTTAGATAGACATTAGAAGCTTTAAATTACATTTTAAAAGTTTTGTTTCAGACAATGTAGATTACTTTAAGCCAACTCTCCTTGTAATCAAATAAGGTCTGTGTGTAAGTATTACTTATAAGCTACCAAAGAAACAAGGCCCACCAGCCTAAGACCCCAAAGATGAAGAAAACACAGAAATGTAGACCTGACCCTGACAGCAATTTTTTCCTTCAAAGCATTTGCTAATTGTGAAGCAGTAACTGAGAAGCTAAGAAAGCGGGCAGAAACTTTTGGCAGACTCACAGGCTGGGGGAATAAAAATTAGAGGTCAGAGCCCACCAAGAGTGAGGGTTCCAAATTGGAAAACCAAACATATATGCTTCAGGAATAATAGTCAATCTGAAATATACTAGCTCTCCTAGGGCTTCAAATCTCAATGCCTTTTTCCTTTAAGGTTACATGCCCTTAACCTAGGACGTGACAGAAGCAAATCTACTATTATAAGATAACACTATTTAGAACGTGAAATGATCTTTAGAAAATATCATCTAATGTTTCCAGCCAGTTAATTGAATGGGTTAATTGAATGTCCATACAGAAAAACAATGGCAGGATATTTCATGATCTACATATAAAAATAATGTTTAATAAAGCTAAAAGTGAAAGGCAAGCAAATAAAGTATATAGGATATAACATATCTATAGATAAATATCCAGGAGAACATCTGTGACTACACTAAAATTAAAATTTCTCTTAAATGAAAGAAACCCTAAAAAGAGGGCAAAAACAATCTATATTGCAAAACATATGTCCAAATAGGTACTTGTGGCTAGATTATGTAAAGAATTTCTGCAAATCAATAAGAAAAATTCAGGCAATCAGTAGAAAAGAGGGCAAAAGACCTGAACAGGCACTTAACATGGGAGGATATTCAAATTGCCATCATTAGGGAAATGATGCTTCACTGCATCACTATACAGCTACCATAATAGCTAAAAACTTAAAAAGCTGACTATAGTGTTGGTAAATGTGGAACAATGAAAATTATCACATGCTGCTGGTAGAAATATAAATTGGTACAATTACACTAAGAAAACTACATATAAATAACTATTAAAGTGAACATCTGCATATTTAATGGCCCAGAAATCCCAGACCTAGGAATGTGTACATATGTGCACCAAAAGACATGTATGGATAAGTCAAGAATATTTATAGCAGCATTATTTATAAATGCCCAAACTGGAAAATAACCCAAATCAAGGAATAAACAAATTGGAATATATTTGTACAATTCAGGAAATATAGAGCGTGGGAGAAAAATGAAATCTCTGCTATATATAATAGTATGGATGAACCTCAAAAACAATATTGAGTGAAAAAATACAAATTCTTAAAAATATTCTATTATTTTGTATGTATGAAATTCAAAATAAGCAAAATAAATCTTTGGTATTAAAATACAAAAAAAAAAGTTACCCTTGGGAAGAAAGTGTCTAATACTTTAGAAGTGTCACGAGGGGGGCTCCAATTCTGTGTTATTTTTAAATTTCTTAACACGAATGGGCATTATACAGGTGTGCTCCTTTGTGGTCATTCACTGAGCTATATATTTGTGACTTTGTACTTTTCTCTATATTAAACTTCATTTTTTAAAAGTTAACATTATATCCTTGGTGAAAGCAGCTGATTTTTTAAGTATCTTTTTCTCACTTTAGATGTCAAAGCCCTGAGGACCCCAGTTTAGGGCCATTTATAAAATTTATTATGGCCATGACCTGCAATTGAATTAGAATCTTTAGGGATAGGACCCAGGAGTTTATATTCTTCAATTTCCCTGGGTGCATTTCGCAGCCAAGATTGAGAACTACTACACAAGGGGTTCCAAGTCTTTCTCAGTTGCATCTATATACACAAAGTATATTTTTCCCATTTGGCACTCAATAGTTATATTTATATTGATTAATATACAAGTATGCAAGTATGAGAACATCCATAATTTTTTTTCCATAAAGATTTTTGTAAGCTCAATTTTTACAGGAAAAGATGATTGATCTTTGAGTACAAATTGATTTACCTGTGCTTAAATATTTTTTTCTAAATAAAAGGTTTATATATAAAATTAGGTTTTGTTGTATTATATTTAGTAAATTTGGCCTTATAATCTTATAGAGTTCCCTGGGATATCTCAAGTATTGTTTAAAATAATAAAGTTCAAAATAAAATAATTCTGAGAACATTGTAACTATTATTGTCTCCTTGATATTATATTTGGATAGAAAAAAAATAATTAAAGCTGGTTTATGTTAGGCTTTTAGACACAGACCTTGGGCTAGATGATATTGTTAAGGTTATTTAAGTATTACCATAATGGTAGGCAGAACTGCAAGATTTCTCACCCTTCCGGTGTACATGTCCTGTATAATCCCAGGGATTTTACATTATATTTCTATAATGAAGATAACATGTTTTATACCAGTGATTAGGTTATGTCATATAGCACAGTTGACTTTAAGAAAGGAAGATCATCCAGGTGGCTTTACATAATTATATAATCCATTTAAAAGTACACTGTTTTCTCTGGCTGGTAGCAGAAGTTGTTAAGAGACACGCGCTCATGCTGACCTGGAGGAAAGGAGATATCCATGTTGTGAACTGTCTATGGAGAGGAGTGACCTCAAGGAGCTGAGAGTGGCCCCCTCTGACCACCAGCAAGGAGAGGGGGATCCCAGGCCTACAATAGATAGGAACTGAATTCTTCTAGTGATCACTTGGAAGAGAACCTCAAGCCACAGATAAGAACTGCAACCCCAGTCAAAACTTCAGGTTTAGCTTTATGAGACTCTAAATAGAGTATCCAGCCATACCTTATCCAGACCTTCATAATTGTGAATTAGCAAATGAGTATCGTTTTAAGCTGCTAAATTGTGGTGATTTGTTCCATCACCAAAGCAAATTAATACAAATTTTCATTCCTGGAAGGGAGGTACTACTATAACAAATACCTAAAAATGTGGAAAAGTTTTGGAACTGAGCACTGAGCAGAAGCTGGAAGAAGTTTAAGAAGAATGTTGAAGATCATACAAGAGAAAATCTAACTTACCTTGAGCAGAATGTTAGGGGAAAAACATGGACATTGAAAATGCTGCTGTTGCAGCTTCAGAAGGAAGTGAGGAATGCGTTTTGGAAATTAAAGCAAAAGGGATGGACCCCTGTTAGGTAGTAGTAGCAATTGTGTCCTACAGTGATGTGGAAGGCAGAACTTGTAAGTGATGAACCTGCACGTATAGCTAAGGAGATTTCCAAGCAAAGATGTGAAGGCTCAGCTTCGTTTCTTCTTGCTACTTATAATAAAATGGGAGAGGAGACAGATTGAGGGAAGAACTATTTAGCTAAAAGATTCACTGCCTAAAATCAAACTCTGGAAAAAAGGCTAAGTATGTGACTCTCCAGTCCTTTGCTGAAGCTCAGAAAGATCATAAGAATCACTCGCAAGAACTTAAGGATATGTCTTACAGATCTTCTCATTGAAACCAGAAAGCCCCTAGGAAGCTTGAGTGTCATTAAGCCACTTCAACAGGAGGCCAGGGAAGAGAAGATATTGTCTTAAAAATCTGTGCATGTGGTTTTTGTCTAATGAAATGAATCCCTGTGAAATCTACATAGGACACATACGTACCCACAAGATTCTTGAGAAATTCTGTCAGCAGAAACACTTCCAGCTTGGACTACAAAAAAACAGAAGAGTGTGAAATTAAAAGAGACTCTTGAACCCCCCAGTTTCTACTGGCAGGCTGATAGAAATTCTCAGCTGCAAACACTTGCTATTATTCATGAAAAAAAAAGGATGACTCAGAGGGCAGAACCAAGAGCCCAAGGTTATTACCAAGTGCCCAGAAGGCAGAACTGAGAGCCACAGAGGATTATTCCTAGGCCATGAAGCCTAACCAAGGAAGTCTAGCTAGACTTTGCCCAGCTGGATTCAAAATTACATTAGACTAGTGCCTCTGCTCTACAGATAGAAACCTTTTGCTTTGTCTTGTTTTTTGTTTTTTGTTTTTAACAGTAATGCCTATAATTGTTATATTCCTGAATGCCGGCCATACTTTAGGAGTGTTGGGGGCAGATTACTTGTTTCATTCATTTCAAAAGTCCAGAGATGGAGAGGAATTGTTGCCATAACTTTCATCATAATGGTTTACTCACTGGTACCTTATTATATAAGTTAGATGATGGAATTTTGGGTTTTAAACTGATGCTGTTATGGGATGAGACCCTCAGTCACTTTGGGAGGTAGAAGGGGAAGGAATAGGGTAGACTGAACATGTGTAGCACCTTAAGGTTAGGTTAAGAAGTGGGTATTCCATAGGCAAGGGAGAATCACAGAGAACTTACACATTAAAAAAAAAAAAATGACAGTTCAAGAAATGCCTAATGGAAAAGCCTATGGCACAGTACAGGACTTTTGTTTTGTGTGTGAAATAAAACATCCTTCAGAAGATGAAAAAAATTACTATAAAATGGGCTTGATGATATCAAAGAGATTTAGTTTCTTGTCAGGGGTAATCCTACAGATGTAAAGGTCCTCTGAAGAAGAATAGAAAGACCCTTCTTCATTAATTATTTTGGAACTTGCCTTTTTGGTTGGAAATATTTGTGAGGAACTCTTTGATGTTTTATAAATTACTGGCTTTGTCCCCTTTATGTCAAGAAAGGAAGTCTAAATGAATGTATGTTTATATTTATTTATGCCTTGCATATATAAGGCAAGTATCTCATCAATACTGCATCTATGACAACTTTTTAAAGTACAAATTAGGAAAACCTTTTTTTCCACTAATTATCCCTTATTTTAACTGCAAAGGATGTCATTTCTTGCAGAATTTTAGTGTACCATATATTCAGTTATAATGAGGTCATTTTTTCTTTCTGTAACAAACTCCAGAGTTACATGCTTTATAATCCCAAAAACCTCGTCATGGTTTCTTTAGCAGATGATGACCTCCTGCACCATAACTGATGACAACATGTCCTGGACTTTGAATGTGAATGAATTTCTTAGGCTCTCCATTGACTATATGGTTTCTTGAATTCTGGCATAAGCATTCAACCATAGACCATCTAATTAATTAGAAATCAGTTTCAAGAACAGAACATTTTTATAGCAATTTTGACATAAACCTGAGGGATCTTGAGACCATGTTATATGAGGAATGACTAAAAAAATGAAGGACATTTAATAAGGTGGAAATGAAGCATATTTAGTGTTCACTAATGGACTGGTACCAATAGATGGACATTAAATACAAATCACTATTTGCAAGGCATTTTGAAGACCTTGACTTGTTCAACAAAATAAATTTATTTCTCCTAAATGATTTCTGAACATTTTCTAGGAGAGCTAATTAAGATCCTATCAAGTCTCCATTAGATATTGAGACTGCAATGTTTGCGTGGCTGCATTGGGTGAAATGGGCTACATGACCTAAACTCCCTTTGAACTCAGAGTCTAGGATTCTTTCTTGCAGGGTTTCTGATGTAAAGAAGACCAGCTCAGCTGGTACCAGAAAAAAAAAAAAAAAGAAGAAAGGTGACCTATATTATTTTTGAAATAGAAACTTTCCCTGACAGAATTCAAAGCAAAAATAAAAGCATCTTATTCCAAAGAGATTTGAAAGCAATTCTAGAATTCATCTAGTTCAAATTTATAATCTTACCAATGAGGAAACTGAGGCCCAGAGAGTTGATGTGCTCTGCCTACGATCACATCAAGGTCACACCCCTAAAATGTGGGCAGGCATCTCAACCCATCTCCTAGAACTCAGATGATTAGCTCTTAGCAGTAACCTGGACTGTGTTACAATTGCAGCTCTTTTGTTTATTTATCTCCTATTAATCATCCTTAAAGGGCAGTGTGTCCCTCCTCAATTTCTCTCTGTCATTTCATATAGTCAATTGATAATATTAATTTCCACTTTTTTTCTATCTCCTCACACTTACTTCCAATCTCAAAGCCCACTAAATACTCAAATCCCGCTAAATACTTAAAATGCTTTCCAGCTTCTTCAGTGAAATAACAATACACAGATGGCTGCATGATCTAAAGTAGGGTAGACCTTAGGTCTTGGAGACACAGGTAGCAATATTAAAGGGGAACACCTGTTGCAAGCTATCATCAAAGATCAGAAGCCAAAAGTTATAAATTGAAAAGGGAAGGAGGCTTTTAGGAGGAAATAGAAGAGGTGATTGTGTAGGAGCCCTAGGACTTAGAAGATCTAGGCCTGGACAGCACAGGAAATTATGACTAAAAACTCTTCCATCCTTCCCTGACCTCTTGGAGCTCTGATCCCACTCCCATTACTTAAGAACCTGTAATAGTCAGCTGGGGCTGCCATAACAAAATACCATAGGCTGGGTGGTTTAAACAATAGAAATTTATTTTCTTACAGTTCTGAGGCTAGAAGTCTGAGATCAGGGTGCCAGCATGGGGATGTTCTGGTAGGAGCTCTCCTCCTGGCTTACAGATGGTAGCCATCTCACTATGTGCTTCATATGACCTCTTCTTTGTGCTTTTTGACAGAGTAAACTCTCTGATGTCTCTTCTTATGCGGGCACTGATCCCATTATGAGGGCTCAATTCTCAAGGCTTTATCTAATTCTATTTATCCCCCAAAGGAACCTATCTCCAAATACCATCATAATCAGGGTTAGGGCTTCAACATATGAATTTGGGGGATGGGGGAGGGATACAAACATTTAGTCCATAACAGAGGGCTACTTGCTTACCTTAGCATATAGAAACTGTCAACAAACTCTAACATCAAACTTTTATAGCAAAACACATTTTCCACAGGTTTCTAGCTTGTGGAAAATTTTGAGATCATGTACTTACCCTAGGGATGACCACAACAAATGTAAAGATGTTATTCTCCTTTATTTAGTAGGTTTTAGAATTTTTTGAAAAGTTTCTCACAGGATAACTTACTTAAACCATGAATGCGAGACTAGTTCAAAATTGTTTTTCTCAATCTCAAAATTGTACTTTAGAGCTCAGAATAAAAAAGATAATCTCTTTTAATGATTATACATACTCCAGCTAACTCCTCCAATCACCCCTCAGTCCTATGTCAATACATTCCTGGTTTAAACAAGTGTGCCATGTGTTCTGTAGAACATCATTTTGTTTATACTGGGATCCTTTTATTTGAGGGTAAACATGTGGAAGGTTCAGTCTATTCTTCTAATTTCTTTTACATTTTGAAATTGTATTTCCCCTCCACTGATACCATTTCATTTTCTAAGTGAGACAGTATATTAAGTAAACATTGATTTTTTTTTTCTTCTACTTTCTGCTGCACCCTGAATATTCTTGAGGAAATATCAGGTTTCTACACAGTCAGGATCTAGGTTAAGTATCATAATATTTTTTTTCAACAGATTAAGGTTAAAAAAGGGTTGATGGGAGATGGAACATTAATGCCATTTTTAATGACCTGTAAACTCTGCTTGTTTTCAGATATGTACTTGATAAAGATTTAAAGGAAATTATATCCATTCATATGTAATTAGAAGGTCAGGATGGCACAACTTCTATGTCAAACAAGTTAAATCCAAGGACTTCAGAATGGATATTTAGTACTCAGGAAATGTAGAAAGAAAGAAGTCTTGATAAAATACATTTGGTAAAGTGTATTATTAACTTATTTTGCCCACCCAGGGACTTCCTAATTATAAAAGGCAGGGAGAGGGCATTGGTCAATTACCTATCCGCAACAGTCATTGAAATTGTTCTTTTTTTTTTTATTTATTTTTAAATTTCTTATTATGCTATGTTGTTCTTAATCTCAGGACATCTGAAGGAAAACTGATTTGTTAAGATACTTATAACACGGAAATAGAGGTCAATTTATTTTACTATATGTAATTACATACCATTTACTCTAAATAACATATATGTGGGTTATAATCAATATTTTTAAATTTCTCTTTTTTAAGAAAATGCCAACAATTAGATTCTGTAACCTAAAGACCAACTCTCTATTCTGATCTACTTCCCATTCTTCTTTTGCCAACATGGTCTAGGTTCTGAATCATGGGACACTCTTGTTTAAACCTGCCTGCTTTGGAATGTTGATATCTTATATGTGGCTCTACTTTCTAACTATAGAAAACAGATTATCGTTCATTAAAGGTCAGGTTGAATAACAAGTAGTCCCTATCAGTGGTATGCTCTATGTATGAGTAAGCCATAAATGGAAGTGTGTAAGAAGTGGACTATTTTTTTAGTTTATTTATTTTATTGTACTTTATTTTATTGTACTTTATTTTAAAACTATATTCCTCCAGAAATATGTTCAGATAATTTGGAGTCCAACCATCCTTCCACAGTGGTTATTCTCAAATTCTGTGGAAGAGAGGATTTTGTAGCACTCTGGTCTTGCCATATTAGGAGTAGGCTAGCACTATACACTGACATGATTTATTTACTCTGGCAACCATTGACACATATGCGTTCCCATCTGATGTATAGTTATAGATTAACCCAGCCTGTTGCTCTCTCTCCTTGTTCCAAATTTAGGGCACTAACACCTATGCCTTTCCATGTACAAAAGATAGATTCTACTAACTATAAACTCATCAGGCTAAAGGTAGCTTTTGTATTTCCACTTTGAAGGATGTTAGCTTAGTACTTATTTTGCCTTTTGTCTAGCTGTGTGCTTGCTGTGTAGTTTCTCAAGGCTGTACTCTGGGGAAGAAGCTATAATTCCTCTCTGCTCTTAGATCTTCAAATATATCCATAATATTCTCTCATATTCTTCCTCAAGAGTTCTTTCTGTATGTGGTGAGGCAAGGGCAAGAAACAAATTTACTTCTTGGGGAGACACCATAGACTAAGTTGTTTTCTCTCCTGTGTTCTTATTTTCTTCCAGAGAACATCCATCTAATCTGGAAAGAGATGAGGTGGTAGTCTCTTTCTTCATTTTTTCTTTCAAAATTATCATCTGTGGCATGATATATCTGAGTTCTTTAACGTTTAGGCTTTTGAAAAGCTAAGGATTTGATTTTTGGAAACTTAAATGATTTATTTTCTATGCCTTTGTGCTGTAATGTACCTCCAAATAGGTGAAGTTTAAAGGGTACAAAACAATCTGAAGAAAACTCCTTGGTAAATATTTCAAATACTAGCCCTGATATTTACTTTCCTTTAAAATGCTTTGCATACATCCTGCTGTGTCTTCCAGCACTGTTTTGTACTTGTGTATTTCTCCTCCAGTTGCATCTGTTTCCTACATATAAGGCAAGAGAAGGTAACTTTACTTTTCCTGTGAAAGAACTGATTTTCAATTTTCTGTTAGGACATTATTGCCACCCCACACACATTGGGAATAAATATTACACTGTGATACCGACTAAACTATCATTAAACATTCTCCGCTCTGACACAGCCTCATCCTATTGGCTTTGGTAGCCCAGCAGAATTATGTAATCATATTACACTCAATATCGTATGAGCTTCAGAAGCATATAATAAACTGAAATGCTATCGATATGCTTAATGCTAAACAATCACTACAGATCAAAGAATGAGCTAGTTTAATAGGATAAGATCCAATTTGAACTGTTGTTGTTGAGGAAGGGCCATGTGTAGTTGTTCAATATCAAGAGTATTACAGTAATTGACTCATCTAGTGAGCACAGTGCAGATGTTAACATTACATTGCAACAGAGTAATATATTTAATAAGTAACTGGTAACCAATCAATGTTGATCTAAGGAGCGGTAGCAGGATTTTCTACAAGACCAACATGTAACAGGAAGACTATGGAATCCATTCTGATGATACATAAATCTTATATGAAATTGACCTTTAGGGATTAATTAATATGAAGGATTTTTATCTCCTAAAACAAATCCATCCTAAAACCTAACAAAAACCTTTTGATTAGAAAAACACTATTAAAATAAAATCACTGTTTCTTTTATGTTTAACAGTTGATCTTATTCCATAGAATTTAGACATTATATTTATTTATTTTTTTTTTATTTAAGATTTTGTTTATTTAAAGAGAGAGCACAAGACACTAGTAGGGTGGGGCGCAGAGAGGAAGCAGAGGGAGAAAGAGAAGCAGACCCCCCACTGAGCAGGAAGCCCAACTGACCCAGGTCTCAATCCCAGGACCCTGAGGCCATGACCTGAGCCAAAGGCAGATGCTTAAACAACTGAGCCACCCAGGCACCCCTGAAACATTGCAGTCATTTTAAATTTATATCAAACATAGGATATTTGGGAGAGAAAGGAGATGGGATGCTGCAAATACTGTTCTTACAAATTCATGTTTATAAATGGGTATTTATGTTTTTAATAGACCCATTGTACCAATTCTCATCTTCAAAATCTATCATTGCACTTAAATGTTTTTATATAAGTTTATCCAGCAACTCTGAATGCTACTTACCTTTTATAAAGAGTCCTGATAATCTTTAATGTGTGATGAGATGTAACTAAATATCAATAGAAGTCATCAGGAGAAAATTATGTGTTTTTCCTCAAATCAGCACATTTTTTTCATTCGTTGCTTTTTGTTTTTTGTTTTTTGTTTTTCCATCCAGGGTATTACACTTGGTGCTGAAGGTAACAAAAGGTCAAGAAAAGTATTCTTTTCTTTAATTTTTAAATTAAATTAAATTTAATTCTTGAATTTTAAAAATGCAAGTCAAACATCATGTAAGAAATAATTTTTTAAAAGTGTTATGAAGGTTGAGTTGTTTGAATGTTTACACTTAGGTAAAGAAATCAAAAGTCTTCATAGGAAAGTTGTCATCTAAGACGTTTTTTAGAAGATGCCTAAGACTTTCAATAGCAGGGGTTTCTGGGTGGCTCAGTCCGTTAAGCCTCTGACTCTTGATTTCAGCTCAGGTCATGATTTCAAGGTCATGAGATTGAGCCCCATGTGGAGCTCCATGCTGGGCATAGAGCCTGCTTAAGATTCTCTCTTTCCCCCACCCTGTTAATGCTCCCTTCCTCTAAAAAAAGAAAAAAAGAAAGAAAAAGAAAAGAAGAAAAAATTTTTTTTGAATAACAGACATTTTGAGTAAAGACAAGGAAATATAAATAAAGATCATTAAGATGGGAGATAGCATAAGTAAGTTAGAAAACTATGGGGCATAGCCAAGGAGTAGACTTGACCTATGTGGCTAGAATGTAGTTATTAAGAGCAGAAGGTAAACTAAAAATGGGTCTGAAGCCAGATAGTGAAGGACTTTAAAGAACAAGTTAGGAGGACCTACCAAAATTGTTAAGCCACAAGAAGGCACTGAGGGAATGATATTATGTGGAATGTGTCTTCTGCAGCATTTTTCTGGATTACAAATAAGCTGCTACACATAAAAACTCTTACTATTCTTTCTTGGTCCTGTTTCCTGTGTCTGTATCTTTCAACTAGGTTCCGGATGTTGATCTCTGTATTTCACTCACGCATCCCACTCACATATAAACATGTGTACATACACAATGAACACGTGTACATACACTCTGGCAATCTCATTTCCAGGCTGGCTTACTGTTTGGTGTGTGTGCGTTCCTGTTGCAAGAATATGGGCAATAGTTTGGAGTAAGTATTGGATGATTTCTGGTTGCATTGTATGGGAAATCCACCACCAATTTCCTACCCTCTTTTCTCTGCTGTTTCTATCACAGAAGCTGAAAGAATAAATAATCACTTTCTCAGATTCTCTTGCAAGTAGACTGTCATGTGCCACAGATCTTGTGGTATAAGATGAAATCTGGTAGAACCGCTCCTAGGAAGATTTTGCTTTCTAGGTTAAAGCAATTGGATTAGTATCACCCAAGCAATTTTCTTCCTATTTTCTTTTTCCTGGAATCTGGATTTGTTGATGCTTTAGTTGGGGTATGGGGTAGGGAGAGATCAAGAGAATTTCAGAAATATTGGTTTTGATGTATTTGAGCTACTGAATCAATATCAGCAGAAACTGATAGATAGTAGGATATAATAACAACTTGCAACATTATACAAGAAATGCAAAATTGTGTATGTAAAGGCTCCCTGCTATATCCTGATTCTGTTTGTTATCATTAAACTATAGGATGATGCTGACTGATACTACAAAATATTTCTTAGTTTAATGCTTTAAAAAAACAGGATCAGGAGCACCTGGGGCTCAGTTGGTTAAGCATCTGCCTTTGGCTCAGTCATATCCTGGGGTCCTGGGATTGAGCCCTAGGTTGGGCTCCCTGCTCAGCCGGGAGTCTGCTTCTCCCTCTCCCTCTTCCCCTTTCCCCTGCTCATGCTCTCTCTCTCAAGTAAATAAGTAAAATCTAAAAAACAAACAAACAAACAGAAATCAGTCATTAAATGTGGAAGGAAGATTGACATTTAATCACTGCAAATCAATATTACTTTCAAGTGTTTGTTACATAAACAAAAGGTAATAGCCAATGTCAGATAAAGAGAGATGTAGAAAACAGCCACTAAGAAGTGGCAGGATATATAGCTGGCAGTTTGGGGATTGTTCATATCAATCTTCAACATCTTCATGTAAGGTCAATCTATGACTACTGAATTCACACCCAAATTCATCTAAAACTTTAAGTAGAATTTCTGAAATTGATTTTCATTTATATAACAAAAATTGGCTATTGTTTCTTATAGTAAACCGCATCCAAAATCTTTTTTTTTTTTTCCTTTATAAACTCCCCCTCCCCTGCAGAACTCAATCCTGCCGAGCATGTAGAAATTCAGAAGAAAACTTATGGAGAGTTCTTTATCAGGGCTCACTATCAGAATCTAGATTGGGGCCACTTGAATGGCTCAGTTGGTTAAACGTCTGTGTTTGGCTCGGGTCATGATCTTGGGGTCCTGGGATCAAGCCCCCATGTTGGGCTCTCTGCTCAGTAGGGAGTCTGCTTCTCCCTCCCCTTCTGCCCTTTCCCCCACCTGTGCGCGCTCTCTCTCTCTCTCACTCTCTCTCTCAAATAAATAAAATCTTTTAAAAAAAAGAATCTAGATTGAAGCTTTAAAACAATGAACATGACCTTACTGGCCATAATTCACAAGCAAAAGAATAACTTGACTTCAAAAGCCTCTTGCAAACTTTGTGCATTTGAAGTTGTATAAAGAAGTTATTCAAAGAAAAATCTTCCATTCCCGTTTTTCACTCAGAGCATTTTTTTCAGAGTCTTCATGTCAATGCTATGAATGTAGTTTTACTCCATTCTTTATTTCAATGGACTTTAATGTGAATTCTTTCTTCACATATAAACATAGAATAAAGCAAAGGTGGGAACTCTAAAACAGAAAAGTCATGGGTTTGGTATTAGATTCTAAAACATTTTATTCTGCTTAGGGAATGAATCTCCCCTAAGTCCCCTCAAAATGTGTTTTGACTGAATTATAAACAAGTAGTTCAAATCACAGTGAAGAAAGTACCCAGACCAGGTCATCTTTTGCCAGATAAATCAAGATACAGTAAACTAATCACATGGCAATGCTTTTGAAGTACTTCTTCATAGTCAGGAAGCACATTTATGTTTAGGGAAATTTAGTGTGAAGATACTTAAGGTAATGATTGAAATAATGTCATACTGGATTAGGGTAGACCTTAAATTTAACGAGAGTGGTCTTATACATTACAGAAAATGACAGAGACACAGAAAAGAAAGGAGGCGATTTGAAGACAGAGACAGGGATTTAAGTTATACTGTGGCAACGCAATGGATGCCAGAGGCCACCAAAAGCTTGAAGAACCAAGGAATTCTGCCCTAGAATCTTTGGAGAGAGTTTGGTGCTGGGACTTTTAGCCTCCGAAATTTAGAGAATAAATTGCTTTTGTTTTCCCATCAACAATATATGAAGGTTCCTTTTTCTCCATATCCTGCAATCTCATCTAAGGCTTGACTGAGGTAGGAATGCTTCCATGCTTATGAGATTATTAGCAACATTCCATTTCTTATGAATTGTTGGACTGAGAGCTTCAGTTTCTTGCTGGCTATCAGCTGGAGGTAACCCTCAGTCCTCACCATGTGGGCCTTTCCACTATGGCTGCCTATTTCCTCAAAGCCAGCAAGGAAGAGTATCTCTATGGAAAGTGGGTATTATGATCTTATATAACAAAATCATGTACATATAATCAATACATCTGTCACTTTTGTCTACTTTATTGCTCACAAGCAAGTCTCAGGTCCTGCCCATGCTGAAGATGACAGTATTACACAAAGGCATTAATGCCAGGACACAGGGATTGTCGGAGCCACCCTAGGGTCTGTCTGCATAGTCAGACACACCTGTTCTTTAAATTGGGGAATGGTGACATGGAGAATCAGAGGAGTGACGAATCTATTCTGGAATAAGTAGTAGTGGTAGTAGCCGCATCAGGCTCTAGTGACAGCCATGGCAGAGGCAATCTGCAAGATCCAGTATTGGCAGATTTTGGTAGATAGGCTACTGAGACTTGTGGTTATCAGCAGGGCCAGTGGTGGTGTTGTCACACTAGTTCTGTAGCATGATATTGGCTGTGACTTTGGCTATAAAATCTCCCTTGTTTCTGCTCATTTTATTTGCCCGTTTCTTTGGCCTACCTGGTGATTTTTGAGTTACCTGAATACTTTGCAGTGAATTCATTTTATGCTTTAATCAACCAGACTTGGTTCCTATTGTGTGTAATCAAGAACCCTGACTGATGCACACAATAACATTAAAATTGTTTTCTAAGATTCCAGCCCACTGACACCTCTCCTGCCTTCCCTTACCATAGACAATAGAGACAAAATAATGATCATTAAACTTGGATGTAAACAACACTAGAAGAGATGTAAAATATGTTTATTTCTCTCTAGAAAGGCTACCTCTGACTCTTACGTTAAGTACCCAAGCAATATGTTTCTATAGCATGTCCCTCTCATAACAGTTATCCCATTTTATTATTGTCGTTTATTAAGTAAAATCTTCCCACTAGACTCAAACTCCTTTTTGTCCACAGATACCATCAGCATTTAAATTAGTTGCCTGGTACATCAATAGAGTTTCTTAAGTGCTTGCTGAAACAATGAATGTGTGAAAGAATGGATGAGTAATTTATATCATTACTTTCTCCATAGTTCTGGTCTCACTTGGTANGCCTCTTGCAAACTTTGTGCATTTGAAGTTGTATAAAGAAGTTATTCAAAGAAAAATCTTCCATTCCCGTTTTTCACTCAGAGCATTTTTTTCAGAGTCTTCATGTCAATGCTATGAATGTAGTTTTACTCCATTCTTTATTTCAATGGACTTTAATGTGAATTCTTTCTTCACATATAAACATAGAATAAAGCAAAGGTAGGAACTCTAAAACAGAAAAGTCATGGGTTTGGTATTAGATTCTAAAACATTTTATTCTGCTTAGGGAATGAATCTCCCTTAAGTCCCCTCAAAATGTGTTTTGACTGAATTATAAACAAGTAGTTCAAATCACAGTGAAGAAAGTACCCAGACCAGGTCATCTTTTGCCAGATAAATCAAGATACAGTAAACTAATCACATGGCAATGCTTTTGAAGTACTTCTTCATAGTCAGGAAGCACATTTATGTTTAGGGAAATTTAGTGTGAAGATACTTAAGGTAATGATTGAAATAATGTCATACTGGATTAGGGTAGACCTTAAATTTAATGAGAGTGGTCTTATACATTACAGAAAATGACAGAGACACAGAAAAGAAAGGAGGCGATTTGAAGACAGAGACAGGGATTTAAGTTATACTGTGGCAACGCAATGGATGCCAGAGGCCACCAAAAGCTTGAAGAACCAAGGAATTCTGCCCTAGAATCTTTGGAGAGAGTTTGGTGCTGGGACTTTTAGCCTCCGAAATTTAGAGAATAAATTGCTTTTGTTTTCCCATCAACAGTATATGAAGGTTCCTTTTTCTCCATATCCTGCAATCTCATCTAAGGCTTGACTGAGGTAGGAATGCTTCCATGCTTATGAGATTATTAGCAACATTCCATTTCTTATGAATTGTTGGACTGAGAGCTTCAGTTTCTTGCTGGCTATCAGCTGGAGGTAACCCTCAGTCCTCACCATGTGGGCCTTTCCACTATGGCTGCCTATTTCCTCAAAGCCAGCAAGGAAGAGTATCTCTATGGAAAGTGGGTATTATGATCTTATATAACAAAATCATGTACATATAATCAATACATCTGTCACTTTTGTCTACTTTATTGCTCACAAGCAAGTCTCAGGTCCTGCCCATGCTGAAGATGACAGTATTACACAAAGGCATTAATGCCAGGACACAGGGATTGTCGGAGCCACCCTAGGGTCTGTCTGCATAGTCAGACACACCTGTNCTATTGCTTACAAGCAAGTCTCAGGTCCTGCCCATGCTGAAGATGACAGTATTACACAAAGGCATTAATGCCAGGAGACAGGGATTGTCGGAGCCACCCTAGGGTCTGTCTGCATAGTCAGACACACCTGTTCTTTAAATTGGGGAATGGTGACATGGAGAATCAGAGGAGTGACGAATCTATTCTGGAATAAGTAGTAGTGGTAGTAGCCGCATCAGGCTCTAGTGACAGCCATGGCAGAGGCAATCTGCAAGATCCAGTATTGGCAGATTTTGGTAGATAGGCTACTGAGACTTGTGGTTATCAGCAGGGCCAGTGGTGGTGTTGTCACACTAGTTCTGTAGCATGATATTGGCTGTGACTTTGGCTATAAAATCTCCCTTGTTTCTGCTCATTTTATTTGCCCGTTTCTTTGGCCTACCTGGTGATTTTTGAGTTACCTGAATACTTTGCAGTGAATTCATTTTATGCTTTAATCAACCAGACTTGGTTCCTATTGTGTGTAATCAAGAACCCTGACTGATGCACACAATAACATTAAAATTGTTTTCTAAGATTCCAGCCCACTGACACCTCTCCTGCCTTCCCTTACCATAGACAATAGAGACAAAATAATGATCATTAAACTTGGATGTAAACAACACTAGAAGAGATGTAAAATATGTTTATTTCTCTCTAGAAAGGCTACCTCTGACTCTTACGTTAAGTACCCAAGCAATATGTTTCTATAGCATGTCCCTCTCATAACAGTTATCCCATTTTATTATTGTCGTTTATTAAGTAAAATCTTCCCACTAGACTCAAACTCCTTTTTGTCCACAGATACCATCAGCATTTAAATTAGTTGCCTGGTACATCAATAGAGTTTCTTAAGTGCTTGCTGAAACAATGAATGTGTGAAAGAATGGATGAGTAATTTATATCATTACTNTCTTGTGTCTCTTGGCCATCTGTATATCTTCTTTGGAAAAACATGTCTATTCAGGTCCTCTCCCTTCTTAATAGTATTGTTTCTTTTTGTTTTTGTTTTTTTTGGTGTTGAGTTGTGTGAGTTCTTTATATATTTTGGCTATTATTCCTTTATTGGATATGTCATTTACAGATATTTTCTCCCATTCGGTAGGTTGTCTTTTTTGTTGTTGTTGATGGTTTCCTTTGCTGTGCAAAAGCTTTTTATTTTGATTTAATCCCAAAAGTTTGTTTTTGCTTTGGTTTCCCTTGCCTTAGAGATATTATTTCATCTTTGGGCCTACCTGAGATTCCCTAGGTCATTTTCCAAACTTTATGACATTTGATATATTACCAGATGAAATTCCTAGATGATGTTTACAATTAAGCTCATTTATTTTATTGCTGTGTTTTTACTGCATTTCCAATATTCTCTCTCCTTCAGTCCATATGTTCTTTGCTGATCTACTCTGTTTCTCATACAAACCACCATGTTCAACCTCCTTAACTTCACTCATACCATTCCTTTCCCTATAATACTCATTTCCTCCTTCTACAAGTGTTCAAATACTACTCACTATTAGCTCCTTGCTAACTATTATGAAAGGGACATGCTATAGAAACATGTAGCTTGGGTACCTAATCTTATCTAAGAGTCAGTGGAGACATTTCTAGAGAAAAATAAACATATTTTACATCTCTTCTAATGTTTATACCCAATTTAGTGATTATAATTTTGTCTCTATTGTCTATAGTAAGGGAAGGCAGGAGAGGTATGGGTGTAGGTGGGATCTTCAAGATCCAACAAAGATGTGATTTCTTCCACTGTCATTTTCCTGCCTACGCCAAAGTAATCTTTTCCCTTTCAAACTTTCATATTTATTGTTTTATAACATCTGTAATATGTATGTCTATGTCTTATCTCTTTTTGTACAATATAAGTTCCATGACTATACAATTCATCAATTCATTTTCATCTTCTCTAAGTACCTCTGAGTACCTTGTGTATAACAGATATTCAGTAAATATGTGGATGATCTTACAATGAGAAGATCATAGGATATAATAGCTATAAAAGCAAAAGCAATCTCATTAAATACTACCTGCATATATTGATCTTGTCTTAAATAAAAGATGTCAGGTTTTCTAAATTGCTTCATGTAGGTATAAACCAAATACCACATATGAGTATGATCCAGAATGGCCAACCCATATAATACCATTCATAAAAATCTTATAGAATTGATCACCTCCCTCCATTTCTGTGATAGTCATTACTGGTGCTGTGTACCAAATATTTCTGGCTTTCTTCCATCTATCTTCTAGGCACAATTCGACATTGAGTAGGGCCAAGTGACTAGTTTTGACCAATGAGTGAGTGAAAGTGATATCTGTCAGTTCAGAGCCAGAGCATTTAATTGACTATGTAAGAGTTTGAGTCTTTTTTTTTTTTTTTAACTCTGTTATGAGGATTTACTGCATTTGAGATGTTGCTGCTCCATCCTCTGGGTCCCTGAGACATGATGATGAAGATAGCTCCTTAACGACTTATATGAACAAGAAATAAAACCATGGGTATTTTAACCACTGAGAACTGGAGTCATTTGTTATCACAGCATAAACCAGTCTACTCTGATAGTACCTTTATTTTCTTTTCAATATAGCAAGCCTGGTATGTTTAATAATAAAATCTTTACAGTGTTTCGCTTCTCACTATTCTTTGCATCACACTTCTTGTCACCCCCTGCTTAGAATATCAGCCATAATTTATGCACATGTGAAAGGAAGATAAAATCATCGATGGGGAAAATTAGCTATTATGAATTGGATATGGAGGTAGGCTTATACAGTGAAAACATAAGGGTATAACAGAATAAATTTCTTGGGAAAAGAATAAAGGGTTTAACCTAATTTTAAGTGTAAAATGCCATGAATGTTATACTACACTCTCAAATTCCTACAGACATGCGTTGTTTATTTCAAGAATTATTTGTAAAAGAAAGACAAGATGATGAATGCAACTAATAAAAAAGTTTGGGTTTCAAGCTATGATTATAAAGGTAAACTTTTCTATTTTAAAATCTGGATTTTTATTAGATAAGCATTCCCACGGAGGAAATTTATATTAATATACAATATATAGAAGTGTAACTTTCTAAGGAAGAATGCTACCTTTATCATATATTATCACAAATTTTTAAGAAATTATTTTTCTTTTATGGATGATCTAAACTTTAGAGATAAGTGACCTGCTCTAGGACCCAAATGCAAGTAATAGAAGTTTTAAAAATAACATGACCTACCCACTCAGGCTTGCCATGGCTTTTATTTTATTTTGTTTGTTATTTTTTTAAATATATAAGTTCTTGATCCTTTTTTTTCCTTTTTATAGTCAGCATATTTATTTTTAATACATTCTGAAAATCACTGATCTTTAACTGATGTGTTTAAATTATTTAATCTTTTATTATTGTTGTATAGTTGACATACAATGTTATATTAATTTCTGGTATACAACATAGTGACTTGGTAATTCTACACATTATGCAATGTTCATCACAACAAGTGTAAGTACGATTTGTCACCATATAACGTTATTACAGTCTTATTGACTATATTCCCTATGCTAGACTTTCCATTTCTATAACTTAATTATTTTATAACTGAATGTTTGTACCTCTTAATCCCCTTCACCTATTTCACCCATGCCCCCAACCCCTTCCTCTCTGGCAATCTCCAGTTTGCTCTCTGTTATGAGTCTGTTTCTATCTTTATTTGTTTGCTCATTTGTTTTATTTTGCAGATTTCACATGTAAGTGAAATCATATGGTATTTGTTTTTCTCTCTCTGACTTATTTCACTTAGCAAGATATTCTCAAGTTCCATCTATGTTGTCAAAAAATGGCAAGATCTCAATGGCTTTTATTTTAATAATCTGCTTCCTGATAACCAGAAGTCAATTTTTGCATAGTAGACCATTATTATTACTATTTCTATTTCTATTATTATTATTATTATTACTAAAGATCGGAGTAAGAATCCTATCCTAGAATAAGTTGCAGTAAGTTCTTAATCATACTGTCATTTGAACCCACAACGACATCTGGGTGTCAGGAAATTTCTTTAAACTGTGTGTCTGAGGAGGATCATTGAAAATGAGAAACTCTCATCCATTGATCTTAAAAGAATTGCTGCTATAGTCCTTATGAATTCCTGACATAAGTAGTCTTTGTGTAGAGTGATATTAACAAAGCATAATTCTGTGAAAGACAATGGATCAGACAATCAAAGAGATAATTTTTTTCAGGCTATTTTGTTAATAGGGAGAACATTTATTAAAGAAGAATGTCTCAAAGAGAATGAAGGGGCTTGGGTTTTACAGAGGCAGGTAAACAAGGAAGTCTTGCAGTCTTGTGGGCATCCTCAGGATGGATGAAGGAAGGTCTTATCTTGCAGTATGCATGGGCAGGAATGGCTGAGAACAAATGAGTAAGGGTAATTCATAACTATCCATATTTTCTAGGCATAGAGGGCTCAGATAAAGTTCAATATCATCAATTTCAAATTTAAGTTTCAGTCAAGACACAGAAATCACTTTAAGTATTTTTAGCAAAAAGGGGACTTAACACAGGGACTGAATTGCTTACAAAACCATTGGAAGGGCTGACAATGCAAACATCAGGGGAAACTTAACTAGCTCTCAGGTTTACCACCACAGGTGTAGTGTGGAGAACCAGGTGGCAACTGGGTTCTGCCAGGCAGGACAGAACACTATAGGAAGCTATTCTTGATCACAACAAAACCTCTACAACATCTCACATCAGCTAAAGCCCATGCCCTCACCTGCCACTGCCAAAATAAAAAAAAAAGAAGATGGCTCTGCCTCTCTTCCACCTTTCAAATCATGTTCAAATGTCCCTCATTGGTAAAACATAAATTGTATTCTAAGCCCTGGAATCAAGAAAACTAGAGAATGTGATTCCTAAATACTCAGCCACAATGGAACAGAGGCATTTTGTTAAATGAAAGATCATTTACTATGAAAAGAAATTATGCCATTCCCATAGGGACAGAAGGGGTGGCCAGTGTTGTGATTCCAAACAGACCAATTTGTTTGGTACTATGCTATTCAAAGAAAGAACAATTCTTTAATTCTCAGATCTTAACCTCATAAAAGAGAGAACTCTGTAATTAATACAGAAACAAGCCGAAGACTAAAGTGTACAGAGAAACAAATTATTGTTGTTACTAGTTTAATAATTTGGCCAGGACACTACAGGCTTCCTTAGAGAAGTGTTCAGTGAAATGTGTAAGAACAATAAGAATAGCAACCTTCCCTTCCTAAACAATGTTTTGGTTAATTCAATGGAGAAATGGTGGGTGTAATGGGTAAAAGTGTAGCATCTAGACTCAGCCTACCTGCATTTGTATCCTGTCACTGGTACTTAATTGTTATGTAATCTGGGATCTAGGACATCTTTACTCAACATTTCTAAGACTTGGTCTCATGAATTGTAAGAGATAAAATAAAGACACATATTTTGCTTCCCTTGGAGTTATTAAAAGTATTATTAAGGTGAAGTGTGTAAACATTTAAACACACACAAATGTGTGCATTAATGCATATATACTTTTATGAAATATTAGACATCAAAGCAAGGAAGTGGTTTCTTTCATTCCAGGCTCTTTCCTCCACTTCATCCTCCATATCTAATTGCTCACAAAACTTAGCGAATTATGACTTTTTTTTAAATAATATTTTTTATTATATTATGTTAGTCAGCATAAGTACATCCCTAGTTTTTGATGTAAAGTTCTATGATTCATTACTTGCATATAACACCCAGTGCACCATGCAATACATGCCCCCCTTAATGCTCATCACCAGCCTATCCCACTCCCCCACCCCCCTCCCCTCTGAATCCCTCAGTTTGTTTCCCAGAGTCCATAGTCTCTCATAGTTCATTCCTTTTAAATGCCTTTCAAATCTTCCACTCTACTTTAGTTTAAATCTTCAACAGCAACATCTCCTGCCTGGACTGGGGCGATCACATCTTAAATCATTTTTATCATTGTGCTGTCCACACACACACAGCTTTCCCCATTTTTCATTGACACTGCAGCCAGTGATCTTACGGTATGGAAAATGTGATCAGTCTAACTTGAATATTAAAACCTTCATTTTAAAACCTTTAAACACCTATCGGGTAAAGTATAATCTCTACAGTTTAGTAAATATGAACCTTGTCATTCAAATTTGCAAACGTCTATGGCAGTGAATATCAAACTTCAAAATGTATCAGGGTCCCCTGGAATGTTCATTAAAAGTGCAGATTTTAGATCCTTACTCCATGAACAGTCTCAAACGGTAGGTCTCAATTAAAGACCATAAATTTTAAATAAATAAATAAATAAATAAATAAATACCATAAATCTGAATTTTTAGCAGTCAATCCAGGCAATTCTGATGCAAGGTTCCTGAGATCACCTTATCACCTTTTAAGAAACATGCTGCTCTGTATCCCATAGCCATTTCCCCACTCTCTCTGCTCTCTGTCTACCCTATCTACATAACAGGTGGGTCTTCATATATGACATATTTCCTATGCCTTTTTGCCTCTACAACCACTAATTTCTACTTCTTGGAAGGTCCTTCCACACTTTCTGTCTTGCTAATTTTCATTCATCTTTCAGCATTTCACCCAAATATCACTCCCATGTGAGGAGATTCTTTTGTTTTCTCAGAGAGCAGTTACTTCTATCTTCTGTGTTTTAGTAAGATTTTGTACTGACCTCTACATGTACTTGCAGCATTAAGTTATAAGCAAATTTTATATTATACCTCTCTACTAGACTATAAAATCATAGCAAGCAGGAAAAGCATCCCATTCATTTCTGTATTACCATTATCCAGGTCCTGACACATGTTAGGTACTCAGTTAAGTATTCACTGGCTGAAAGAAGAAACTAGTGAGTGTTAGAAAGTCAGTTACTTGGGATTATTTAAGGATTTAGGTCACCTCTATGTGACAAAATATTTCCTCCACAAGCTTTCTGCTCTTATCTGAACCACTATCATTGGATATTATCTCAAATCTTCATAATAAGGCCAATAGATCAATATTTTAACGTTATTTTAAAAACACTTGACAAAATTGAAAACCATTTTCTGTTTATTTGATTTCAATGAAACAGAAATTACAAGATACTGAAGAGATAGAAGGTGAAAAGAATTTTCATTTTCCTTTATTCCTTTTTAAATACAATGTCCAGAATAACTCAGGTATTACCTGAACTGTTGGTAACTTTGCCTGAAGATAGAATTCTCTATCCCAAACAGTTCCTGTGTGTTAGAGCTGGTGCAATTAACTTGTCTATGGGAGTGGATGATTTGTAGATTTACCTGAGATTTGTAGCCAAACTTTGTCTGCATAATGGAGTGACCATTCAAAGAGGGGCTGGTTTCCTCCCCAATATTTTACTATTTCACCTAGAGGAGGTATTAAGGACTGACATTGTTCAGCTTTACCTGAGCCCTGCTTTCCTAGAAAGCAACAATGATTAAGAAATCCCCTTACCTTTTATCATTATTATTATTCCAGGAAATGGTCTACTGCAAAGAGCCACTCTTCCCCATATAACTTAGATAAAGCTCTCAGATGACCTCCTTGTTTATCTATAACAAGGTCAGACACAGAACCTCCAAATTCCCATTATCTGTTTCATAAATGATTAGCTAATCTGTTTGTCTCTACTGACCAATCTGGAAAAAATGCCCACTAATTGGATTTGACCAAACTGTAGCCAGGCTTCTCTTCTTCCCCTAGGACCCTGAATTTGGCTACCACTGAGCTTAAGTAATCATTGGGAGCTCGAACTTTGGCACTGGAACCTGGACCCCCTCCCCTCCCAGTTAACAACTTCTCCACGATAACAGCTAATTGAAAGAAAGGCATTTTCTGTTCAGTTGTCCAATCATGCCCACCTGCTCGTCCCACTCCCCATACACCAAAACATAATAGTAGATAAAAAGATGGATAAATCATAGTTTTTTTCTTTTCCAAATTGCACTGGTCCTCTACAGTAGTTTCTTCTTCCAGAACCATCTGAGCCTTAGTCTTCATGAAAATCTATTAAGTTCAGAGAGATGAGGGGAGTAACGAAGTACCTATCATTCATTGAGTAGGGTTTCTGCTATGGACCAAAGAATGTGCTAGTCATTTTAATTTAACAAAATTGGAGGAAACTTCAGTTAAAAGGTAATGACTTAAATAAGATGATAATGCATCATGATTGATATTTAGTCATAGGAACCAGTCAATACACCAAGAGTAGGTCACCAATTATCAGAACTTTCTTAATTTTAGTAGGTAGAGATACAAGGTATTAGGCTCTTCGATTTCTGGGAATAGTCCCTCAGGATTTGCAGAGAGAAAAATTAAAAAAAAATTATAAAGATTTTTCTAATACGAATGTTATTCTGTCTTTTCAAAAATTGTTTTACTTCCCTTCACTTGGGCCCTGACATATAGATGTGAGCACTGGGGGATTTTTGTGTGGTGGGTAGAATCATAGGCAGCTCTATTTAGCATGATTGATGACTTTTTTTCAATTGTATGATTCTCATTAAATCAGTTCTCTTTCCAGGGTATTTCTTAATTGAGGTATTGCTGTACAAGACAGCATACAATACATTCATTTTTAAAGCATCATTTAAAAAATGGTATTTTCCTTTGGCTTGAAATTCTACTATATAATACCAGAATGTTTAGGTTCTGTAAGTTTATAAATTGAATGTTTCATTATGTTCCAATTCTAGGCATATTATGGAAATCATTATTTTGGGCTTGTATATTCTAATCATACTCCTAAGATTTATAGATGTGATTAGAAACACTTTGATATTCAATGTAACGCAATAACTTTTTGCAAGTGATATTTACAGTTGGTAATATGTGTGCTTCATCATTCTCTATCTGAGCTGTCATTGTCTTAAAGAATAGAGGTAGCTATGTTTGTAACAATGAAGATAGAGTGCACAATAAAAATTAAAAAGAAAACCAGAAAATAAAATTTCCCAAGTTCCAATATTTCAAGAATATGGTATCTTATAAAAAAATATCAAGGGAAAAACATAGAAAACTATATACAATTTGAATTTAACTGTAAAAAAAAATAATGGTACTAGGAGTATAGTAAGAATACTGTAAAGCCATCATTGGTACATATGATTTTTAATGTAATATTTTATGAAGCCCTCATTACTTGACCAAAATGGGACACCCTATTACTTTCACACAACTGTTGATATTGGAATAGCTTTAAATTTACATTAACAGGTATTGACATCTGCTGGATAGAATATTACTCCTGTTCTGCTTCATTATGCTAATTTAATTTTGAAAGTTTTTTTTTAATTACCTTAGCTTCCACCTCTTTAAAAATAGGAAGATTGTTTTTCTTTTAAAGACAAGAGTCCCTGTGAAATTTTCTAGAGGCAAATGTGTTCAAATAAAATTTTACTGTTTCCAACATATGCTCTCCCTCTTTATAGAATCTTTGTGAACTTTAATTCTTCCACCCCCTTCCTCAACTTTTCTTGGAAGTCCAGTTATGGCCATGGAAACAGTAGCAGCATGTTTCAAAACATTGTCCAGATTTTACAGGACAACACTCTAACCTTTCAAGGTTTTGGCCCCCACATGGCACCATAACTGATTCGTTACTGGGCCATTCTTACATCTTATAAGTCCAACTGCAACAGGATAATTTAGAAACAATGAATTCCATAGTTAAAAGCCATTACTATACTTCTTCTGATGTAAGATTAGTTATTTGGTCAGAAGCAAAGTTTCTTGACCACAAATAAGGCACCAATGAGTTCACATGTGGAAGCATTGCAAGTGTGGAAGATATGTTCAAACCAAGAAAAAGTCTGACCAGTTGAGATAAACCACTGCCCATTCCAGGAGGGAAAGGGTCCAATGTAATCAGTCTGTCACTGGATGGCTGGCTTGATCTCTCCCCAATACGGAGCCATATTCTAGACTCAATATTGGTATCATTCATTGGCAGGCTGTAAACATGGGCAGTCACCATATCAGCCCTGATGGTTAAGCAAAGCCTTCAATCCTTGATGCCAAGTCCACTTTTCCATTAAGCAAGCACCATATATTAGTTTCCTAGGGCCACCAAAACATCACAAACTGGGTGACTTAAAACAACAGAAAATTATTATCTTTCAGTACAGGAGGCCAGAAATCTGAAATTAGGTTGTTGGCAGGGTTGATTCCTACTGGAAGCCTTGAGTAAAAACCTGTTTCATGCCTCTTTTCTACTTTTGAAGGTTGCCAGCAACCCTTGGTATTCCTTGGCAAAACCTCCAATCTCTGCTTCTACCTTCATGTGGGCTTCTTCCCTCTGTGTCTCTGTGCCTCAAATCTTCCTCTTCTTTCTCTTATAAGGGTGGCAATCATTGAGTTTAGAGGCCATCCTAAAGGGTAATCTTATCTCAAGATCTTTAGCTTAATTATATTTGCAAAGACCCTATTTCCGAATAAGGATATATTTATAGGTATTGAGAAGCTAGGATTTGGACATATCTTTTTGCAGGACACAATTCAACCCACTACACAGCAGGTTGAAGAAAGAGTTTGACTGAACTTGACTGACCACAACAAGATACATTTTACTCCCCTGACTTTTGAGATATTCCTCTGTTCTGAATGTCCTTTGTTGGTTATTCACATGAGGCACAAATATCACAATCTGTGCCTGACCTAAAATATCTATCACATACCTCGTCTGTACATCTTTTTGTTAACAACTTGCCAAACTTTTTCTCTCCAAGTCCTGACCATCTAGCCAAATCATTAGCTATGCTCTGTGAATCAGTGAAGATACATACAATGTAGATCCATCATCTCTCTATTAAAATAAAGTGTCAATGAGATAAACTGCTCGAATTTCTGTTCTTTGAGAGAATTCTCTATTTTCTATGTTTCCAGAATTTCACTGAGTAGGCCTGTAATGTTGCAATACTTCTCTTCTGGCCAATTCCAGAATATTGTGCAGAGTGATTAGAAAGTCCAGGCCTAATATTTTTCTCCTTTAGTCAACTAGTTGTAAGGAACTGTCTATGACAGGGATTGGAAAACTATGGCCCAAGGGCCAAATCCAGCCAGCTTTTATAAATAAAGTTTTATGCAAACATAGTCACATTCATTCATTTACATACTGTCTCTGACTGCTTACACACTATATTGACAGTGCTGAATAGGTATGATCATGACCATTAAGGCCCACAAAACCTAAAATATTTAGTATCTAGCTCTTTACAGAGAAAAATTTGCCAACCTTTGTTCCATGGGATCATAGAAACTGTTGAAGGAGAGTAAACAATATTGTTCCAATAGTGGTTTAAAATCATGCAATTTACTTTTGTCTTCAGTACTTGCTCACCCAACCTTGTATTAGTTACATTCACTTGACGATGATATGCTGCTTCACTCACTGGGTTGATAGGTTAGATAAGCCCAATTCTTGTCACTTATCCCATGGTCTAGCATTTATACATTACCTGTGGTTAATAGCAAGTGAGGTGCTGTTGTTCTAAAAGAGAATAGTTGTTTTCTAAAAAGGACTTTTCCCTAAAACTTGTGATTCACCCCATCTAGACTAATATCAATCTGATCTCTATTATATATACTTTCAACATGATCTAATCCCTTGGGTCATATGGACCAAGTTGAGGAAGACTTTCTTTGTATACTGGATCTGTTGCAAATTTTCTCTTCCTCTAGGCCCCTCCCAAAACTGGTAAGTATATGGGTTAATTGGTAACTGAATCAGAGAAGAAGCCATAAATGTTGTTTCTAAAATCCATATAGGCCCACCAAGCATTGTGCCTCTTCCTTAGTAGTACGTTATGTAGGAAGTGAAGTTTGTCTTTTGATTTGTTCATGTGCCAGATCACTAAATTGAAAGAAACTTTACTACATGTCCCTTAGTTTTCATAAATGTATCTTCCACACTGGGATTTTTATGTCTTACCAGTCATTTTGAATACTTCTTGCTATGATGTCCAAATAGCATGATGTCATCAAAATAGGGGACCAGTGTGATATTTTTGTAAAGGCAAATTGATCAGTGTTCCTATAGTTTAGATTATGACAGGAAAGCCACTGATCTGACATAACCCTGCCATGACACAGTAAAGGTGTACAATTGTCACTTCAGATGAAACCAAATTACTTATCATTGTTCTTACTGAACAGTGTAAGAAAGCATTTTTCAGTTCAATAACTCTGTACCAAATGTCATGGGCTATGCTGAATTACTCCAATTAGGAGATCAATCTGGAACAGAAGCTGCAATTGGAGTAACCACCTGGTTAGGTTTATGATAATGCATAGTCATTCTCCAGGAACCATTGGTCTTTTTCACAATTCAAAAAATAAATTAAATGAAGATGTTATAGGAATTACTACCTTGCATCTTTCAAATATTTGATAATGATACTGCTTTCTGAAATGCCCTCAGGGATGTAGTATTACATTTGATTTTCTATTTTGGTTGTTATTGACATTTCAGTGGCTTCTATCTAGTTGTCGCATATAATAGACCTTACTGTTCAGGTCAGGAAGCCAACGTGGGGTCTTACTAGCTGCCAAAAAATGTCTATTTCAACTATACTTTCAAGAACTGATTATGTCTCTTTAATCACTGGGGCTTTGAGAAAGTCTTAGACCAAAATTTCATTTAATACCTGACCTCTGTATGTCCCTAGTTAGACCATTAGACCACAGTGTCATTTTAGGCCCCTGGGGATTAGTGTCAAACCTGAGCCATTGTTTAGTGATCCTCCCGAGGTCTATTTCCCTCCTTTCCTCAATTGTTTTAGTAAAGGTTTAACGATTTACAATATGACTTGTGTCAGTAGAAGGGAACTTGACCTCTCCTTCAATAAAGTGACTCCTGGCATATCAATTGGCTTAAGTATGGCAACTGGGAAAAAGACATTCGTGACAATTCAAGTCAGAGTTCTGGACATCAGACTCAGAGTTTTATTTTTATGTTATTTAGATCAAATAATATTTTGGTAGGTTGTCCCTCTTTTCCATTCCTAGGAACAAATTGGTTGCTTAGCCATTTCTAAAACTTCCTATGGGTAAAACATTTTGATTGTCCTCTAGCTTTGCTGCCTATTATGTTAACTATATTCCATCTCATATCTGGTGTTTTAAATACTGGCACCAGGCCTTCACTCCTCCGGCATCCTATTATTTCCACTGTCCCCAAACATCATTCCATACGCAGAGGAAATTCACTCTAAAGCTTTTCATGGATGCTGATGCTCCCTTCACCAAAGAATTGAGAAGTTCCTTGATGAAAGAAATGCCTGTGTACTTGCCTAAGTGATTCTCACATTGTGTCCTCTGTACCAAAAGCCTCAATATCATTTGAGAAATTGTTAAAAATGCATATTCTCTTCCTTCAACCCAGACTCACTAAATCAGAAACTTTGGGAGTGGGGCCCAGCAATTTGTGTTTTAGCAAGTCTTCCAGGTTTGTTTGTTTTTTTTTTAAGATTTTATTTATTTATTTGCCAGAGAGAGAGAGAGAGGTAAAACATGTACAAGCAAGGGGAGTGGCAGGCAAAGGGAGAAGCAGGCTCCCTGCTGAGCAAGGAGTCTGATGCGGGACTCATCCCAGAACCCTGGGATCATGACTTGGGCTGAAGGCAGATGCTTAACCAACTGAGCCACCTAGGCATCCCGCAGGTGATTCTTAAATGCACCCCTAAGGAACATCATTCTACATTATACCACATAAATTTTGGTGTTGAATTTAGGTCATGATTAAGTTGAGGTATTGGATGAGCTTAAAGGTTTCAAATCAATCAAATGAACTCCTCGATCCACTCTTGGCTGCTTAAACTAACCCATTAATACTGAATGTCAGTGTATTAGTTTTCCAGGGCCGTCGTCACAAAACACCCCAGATTAGGTGTCTTAAACAACAGAAATGTATTTTCTTACAGTTCTGATGCCAGAAATCCATGATCAAGCTGTTGAAAAGTTTGATTTCTTCTGAGAACTCTCTACTTGCCTTACCTTCTCATTGTGTCTTCATGTGGTCTTTGTACATCCACGTCTAGTGTCTGTACTTCTTCTTACAAGAACACTGAATGTATTGGAATAGATTCCAACCCTAATAATCTCATTTTAACTCAGTTGCCCCTTTGAAGGCTATATCCCCAACTATCATCACATGGATTAGGGCCTACCCAAATGACCTTATTTAATTTTAATTACTTCTGTAAAGGGTCTATATAATTATATTTTAAGGTACTAGAGGTTGGAACTTCAACATATGTATGTAGAGGGAGCATAATTCAATCCTTAACAATTAAGTAAGTATAGCCATATTGATAAAATCATCCCAGTGTAATGTGGTTTCATTCTCCTTGAGCTAGCACAGCATGCATTGTTGATTCCCAGTCTCTACTGATATAAATCAAAATTTTGCAAAACTTATCAGTGGGTAGATTTCTCCTCCATATTGAGATTTTATACTTATTCCTGTTGGGCATATCTGGGGTATTTGATAGACGAATAGAAATGAAGGTGACAGAATGGAATTTGAGGAGAATAGACATAGTTAGATAAGGTCATTGATGTTCTTCAAACAAAGGATGTCTAGTCTCCTCAAATAGAAAAGAAAGGGCTATTCCTACATCAAGTGAGCCTCATGATATTATGGGGGTTCAAAGTTCTCAGTCATCCAAATCCACCCAAATGTAACTATTATCTTTCCTCAGGGTCCCACTTCTTCACAGTCCTTGTCTTAATATCAGAGACATGGCTGATGGGGATTAAGAAGGGCCCTTGTGATGAGCACCAGGTGTTGTATATTAAGTGTTAAATCACTAAATTCTACACCCGAAACTAATAATACACAGTATGTTAACTAACTGGAATTTAAGTAAAAACTTAGAAAAAAAATATCATTGATATGGAAAAGCTGAATTTAAATTGTTATAATTTGATAACATGTAAAAGTCTGTCATATTCCCAGTGTTGTTAGGTTTTGAGTTTCTCAAGATGTCCTTTACCATAGCCACTGCTTAACAGAGCAGGATAAAATACAAAAAGCCTGGCTACCCAAGGTCTAAGAATATTGGTTGTAAGCAAAGCATCAAATGAGAAAAGCAGAGGTAACTAGAGGTTTTTAAAGTACACAGGAATTTAATTCAGGTTATTAGATAATGAAAATGTTGGGAGAGCTGGAGGAACAAAAAGGTTTGTGTTATTACCCTCAGATTAAGAAGTATAGGAAGTCATCATCACTCCACAGGAACCCAAGACTCACACATAGCTGATACTCCCTGAGCTGGCCTCTCTGGTACTTAGCAGGAGCTGTCTCTCACTCACCTTTGCCACTTCTGGAACCACTACTTGAAATGGGCATTGCTGGAACTCCTGCTGCTGCCACTTACAAAAGGATGCCTTCTACATCCTCCCATCTTCTAATCTCAATGAAGTACCTCCCACAGTCTCTAGAAATGATTTTTCCCACATTTATTTATCCTTTTTGTAATAGGATTCTTCAAATTTAGTCATATGTTTAAAGAAGTAAGAGTCTAGAGAGGTTTCCAATATATCCAGTTACAGATATTTGTTTTAGAGTGGTCTACATGGATCTTCCTCTTGCTGTGATTCAGCTAACTTAACCCAACCAATGAAGGCCAATCCTTACTGCTTCTGTGAACTTAATGTGTCTTTGCTGACCATTCCTCTTCTGTCCACAATTTTTCTTTCTTTCTTTCTTTCTTTCTTTCTTTCTTTCTTTCTTTCTTTCTTTCTTTCTTTCTTTCTTCTTGCATTCCTTCTCTCCTTCCTTCCTTCCTTCCTTTCTGATAGGTCAATGTCACTGATTAAGCTACAGTCAAATCACTAATTCTACCAATCTGGTAGACTTTCTATAATGAAATATGAGTTACCTAATTTTTTTAATCTAACAAATATTGCTTTAAATGTTTTAAAAACATTAACTCATTAATCCTCATATGTATCGTATGAAACAGGTACCTCCATCATATAGTTGAAAACTGAGATAAACAAAGGTTAAGTAACTTGTTTAAGGGCTCCAAGCTAATAAGTGTTAGAGCTGGATTTATCAACCCAGGCAATCTGACTCCAGAGGCCATCCTTTAACCAAGATGCTATGCTGCCTATGAAGCTAATATTTCATAATTCTCTAATCCATTTTATAGTTTAATTCAGTTTCATACTATTGATTCCTAACTACTCTCCATCTCTTCTTTCTCTCATCTTTGCTGAGCTTCCCCCATGTATGTGAGTGTACATATGTGCACACATGCTCACCCACACACGGACGCGCTCTTCAGTCTTGAGAAATATAAAACTGCTGGTAGTTCTCATAGCACAACTCACTGATTCCTACTTAGGTTCTTTTGCATTTGTTTCCTCCTCGTTAGTAGGCTTTACTCTACCATATCAGCCCAGAGAGCACTTTTATCTTTTAAACACCATCTTGCCCCACACACTCATACACTCAATAGAATATTTTGCCTTTTTTTAATCAATGAAGTCTCTGACACTTATCTAGATTTTTATTTTTGCTATTATTGTTTGTATGTCTGTCTCTGTTGTTATACTCTAAGAGTAATGAAGATAAGGTTCAGGTCTCATTTATCTTTATACCTCTAGTGTCTAGCACAGTTCCTTATACATTATATATACTATAAATATTTGTCATGTTTAATGCAAACCCATTTTTGCCATTCCTTTGCTTAAAAAAAGACCTTCAAAACTTCCTACTGCCTCCAGAAAAAAAAAAAAGCCTAAAATCCCTTAGCATTGAAGTAAGACCTCCTCATTATTATTATTATTATTATTATTATTATTATTAATTATGCCTCCAATTTACTTTTCTAGCTTCAGTTCTCACTTAAACAAAAAACACTCATCATTTTGGGCTCCAGTAAAACTAAACTGGGACCACCTGAACATTGTAGAAGACAATGTCTTCTTTTTTTACTGAGATATAATTGACATAAAACATTGTGCAGGTTTAAGGTATACACAGTGTTGATTTGATACACTTATATATTGCAATATATTTTCCACCATACTGTTAGTTAACACTTCTATCATTTTGCATAATTATCATTTCTTTTTTTGTAGAAAGAACAATTAAGATCTAGTCTCTTAGCAGCTTTGAAGTTTATAATACAGCATTATTGACTATAATCACTTTGCTGTGCATTAGACATCCAGAACTTATTCATCTTCTAGTTTCAGGTTTGTGCTTTTTAACATCTCCCCAAATATTCCACCCTCCAGGCCTAGTAAGCACCATCCTACTCTGTTCCTACTAGTTTAGCTTTTTGAGTATCTATAGATAATTGGGCCAAATCCTACAATATTTGGGCCAAAGTTTATCATTCTACATGCAAATGCTGTAGTTTCCTGTGTTTCTGCCTTGCACACGTTGTCTTCTCCACCTAAAATGCACTTATCCAATTTTCACTATTCTTTGAAATTCTTCCAAGCTTTCAATGACCCACTTAAATGCCATCCCCCATTAAACTGTCTCTTCTTCCCTAAATCAGACAAAATTTACCTTTTTATCTCTTGTGAGATCACTCACTATATTCAGCTTTTCTTTTATATATATATAGCTATGGTTTATTTCATGCAATACATTTTTTCACACAAAACATCTTAGCTCCATGGGCACAGATGCCTATTTACCTCTGCATTTCCCATACCCTCTCCCCAGGGCACTTTTCATTGAGACTTTCCCTCAATAATTACTCAGTATTAGCTACTGCACTGACAGTAAGGTGGTATTCTTGTCCACATGCTTGCTCACGACTAAGTAATTATAGACACCTGTATATTATGATTCAGTAATGATTAGGTTTAATCAATAGCAGATTAAGTATGTTTGCTGGTCACATTCCATTAATAAACATGCTGATTCAGAAAATTTGAAAAATAAAGCCAGAAAGTAGTATAAGTAGCTACTATTTATTAAAAGCAAAAAAAAAAAAATAAATGAAACATCCAGTTTTAAAGAAGTATTATACTTGCTTCAATTAATTTGTGCTGCTTATCCAGACCCATGAGGGTTTTTCATTCACTGTCTTCTGCCACTGAGGGCACTTAGGTAGAAAAATTGAAATGCACTGATAAGTATTATTTCATTTGAAGCCTATGAATTAAATAAACTCTTCTATTAATTTTACTAAGTGGATCAGGGTGGTTTTTATGGTTATGAGATAAGTATTTTAAGGTTTTCAAGTCACATTCTCTATTTCCTGCCTTTCTCACTCTCTACCTGTAAAACCACTCAAAACTCTGGGTATTCCCTCAACCAAATAGATGAATAAGTGCTCTAAGAAGATGAAAACAGCCCATTGATTGAATTCCACCCTTGTGTTGCCTGCAAATGTTTCGTTAACTTTCAGTGACTCTTGCCATTTTTCCTACCTCTTGGATTTCTCTGCTTGCTGTGACTCGGTAAACCCTTTGGTTGGTGCTCGTGCCCAGTTGACATTAGAAAATAACCATTGACACACTCTTTCAGACCTCATTTCATCCGAGTCAATAGCAATAATTCTGCCAGTGTTATATGGTTTCTTTCATAACCTGATTGTAGCAATTGTGTCCTAAGTGGTACTCAGTCATTCTAACCTAAATGTTTTATCACCCTCCTTATTTGTACCTTCTCTACTAAGATAGACAGATCTTCAGCATGCAGCTGTTCCCTTCAATGGGCGCAATCTAACATAGCATTTGGGAATGGTACTTTGGAGTGATTTAGAGTTTACCCTCTGAATTCAGACCTGGGTTTTAATACAAGCTCTACCACTGACAAGGAAGTTGTTTAACCTTTCTACAATCAATTTCTTACCATCAAAATTAGCGCAATATCTTATACGACTGATGTGAGAATTAAGTGAAACAGTGACCAAAAACCTTGTGTCCTTAACTTAGAATAAGTGATCAACAGATGACAGTCATATTTATTGTTGTTGACATTACAATTGTTGTTATAAAGTTTTTAATTAAATATAAAGTGAAAACTTCAAAAATCTTTGGTATATAGCTTGATAAAGTGAATGACAACAACCAAGTAGATACCACTCAAATATAGGATATCTGTAGCCCAAATCCTTGCTCATGCCTTCAGCCAAGTCTTAACTATCTTAAAGGAAACAATATTTTTACTTCTATCATCATCAATTAGTTTTTATCTATTTGGGTAATTTACATGAATAGAATAACATTATAGGTACTCTTCTGTGCCTGGCTTTCTTTTCTAATATTATAGTTCTGGTTTCTTTTTGTCACTGCCTGAAGCAGCATTTTGTTAATTCTTATTTCTGGGTTACATCAATATAAAATTTTTTATTCATTCTTTTGTTCATAGGGTTTCCTGTTAAATGTTTGAACATTTATTTCAAGTTTGGGACTATTTTGAATAATGCTGCTATGATTGAACATGTCTTAGTTCTCAGTCTTGTTGTGTTTATACCTAGTCCAGGATTGCAGGACCATAAGGTGCACATTTTCACCTTTAGTAGATATTGTAAAACCATTTTCAAAATCATTGATCCAATTTATACTTCCCCACTAGACATGTATGGGAGTTGTAGTTGATCCACATCTGTACCAACAGTGACTATTGTGAATTTTTCAACCATTTTAAGTGTAATGGCATCTGATTGAAGGCGTAATTTATATTTTCCTGATGATTAATGACATTAAATGCATTTTTTTTACATTGGACACATTTTGATATGCTTACAGTCAAGCCAATATATTTGATCGTCTTTTATTAATGTTGTGCCACTTGTCCCCTTTTAATGGCTTAACACTAATTTTGTATATACTCTAATATGAGTTTTTTGTAAAATAAATGTACTGCAAATATTGTTATCTAGTCTGTGCCTAGGGTTTTCACTCTTAATGGAATTTTTGATGAACTTTTTAAATTTTAATATAGTTCAATGTAAATCTTTTCTTTTATGATGAATGTTTTTGGTTTCCCATTTTAAAAAAAATTACCTATCTCAATAAGGCCACAAAGATATTCTTTTATGTATCTTCTGGAAGGTTTATTGTTTTAAATTTCACATGTAAGGTCTACAAACCATGTAAAATTGTATTTGTATGTACAAATTAATGGTTGAAGTTCATGATTTTCCTATAATTACATCAATCAACACAGTATCAGTTACTTAAAAGACCATCCTCCTCCGTTGCATCGCAGTGTCACCTTTGCTTATGGACTGTTTATTTTCATCAGTCTATTTGTTTCTCCTTGCTCAAGTACCATAATATCTTTATTACAGTAGCTCTGTAATAAGTTTTTATACCTGGTAGTATAAGTTCTTGCTCAACTTTGCTCTTTTCTTTTTTTTTTTTTTTTAAAGATTTTATTTATTTACTTGACAGAGATAGAGACAGCCAGCGAGAGAGGGAACACAAAGCAGGGGGAGTGGGAGAGGAAGAAGCAGGCTCATAGCAGAGGAGCCTGATGTGGGGCTCGATCCTAACGCCGGGATCACGCCCTGAGCCGAAGGCAGACGCTTAACCGCTGTGCCACCCAGGCGCCCCTGCTCTTTTCTTTTTAATATTGTTTTTGTTAGGGACACCTGGGTGGCTCAGTCAGTTAAGTGTCCGCCTTCAGCTGAAGTCATGATCCTGGGGTCCTGTGATCAAGTCCCACGTAGGGCTCCCTGCTCAGCGAGGAGTCTGCTTCTCCCTCTCCCTCTGCTGCTCCCCCTGCTTGTGTTCACTTTCTCTTTCTGTCAAATAAATTAATAAAATCTTTTTAAAAATATTGTCATGTTATTCTTGGCTTTTTTGATTTCTATAAACACTTTTCATTGCCTTGTCAGTTTCTATCCCTCCTTGCTCTCAAATAAATAAAAAGCAGCTCTTGGAATTTTAATTGGGATTGTATTGAATCTGTAGATTATTTATGGAAGGAATATCACCTTTACAACATTGAGTTTACCTATATGTGGGTATGCAATACCTTTTCAGTTATTTAGGTCTTTGGTTTTCTCAGTATTTTGTAGTTTTATCTGTAGAGGTCTTCCATTAGGTTCATTTCTAGGTATCTGACATTTTAAATTTCAATTTTAATTCCAGTTAGGTAACATACAGGGTTATATTTCTTTCAGGTGTACAATATAGTAATTCAATAATTCCATACAACACCCAGTGCTCATCACAAGTACACTCCTTAATCTGCTATGACCTATTTCACCCATCTCCACCTCCCCTGGTTTGTTCTCTATAATTAAGAGTCTGTTTCTTGATTTGTCTACTTTTCCCCTTTGCTCATTTGTTTTGTTTCTTGGATTCTACATATGAGTGAAATCATATGGTATTTGTCTTTCTCTAACAGACTTATTTCATTTAACTTTATACTCTCTAGCTCCATCCATGTCATTGCAAGTGGCAAAATTTCATTTTATTTATGGCTGAATAATATTCCATTGTAGATGTATACCACATCTTTATCCATTCATCAATAGATGGACACTTGGACTGCTTCCATATCATGGCTATTGTAAATAATATTTCTATAAACATAGGGGTGCATATATCCCTTTGAATTAGTGTTTTTGTATTTGTTAGGTAAATACCCAGTAGTGTGATTGCTGGATCATAGGGCAGTTCTATTTTTAACGTTTTAAGGAAGTTCCGTACTGTTTTCCAGAGTGGCAGTACCCGTTTAATTCCCATCAACAGCTTAGGAGGGTTCTTTTTTCTCCACATGCTCGTTAACACCTGTTGTTTCTTGTGTTGTTAAGTTTAACCATTCTAACAAGTGTGGAGTGACATCTAATTGTAGTTTTGATTTGCATTTCACCCATGATAAGTGATGATGAGCATCTTTTCCTGTATCTGTTGGCCATCTGTATGTCTTCTTTGGAGAAATGTCTGTTCATGTCTTCTGCCCATTTTAATTGGATTATTTGTTTTTTGGGTATTAAGTTTGCTAAATCCTTTATACACTTTAGATACTAACCCTTTATCAGATATGTCATTTGCAAATATCTTCTTGCCTTCCAGAGACTGCCTTTTAGCTTTATTAATTGTTTCCTTCACTAGGCAGAGGCTTTCAATTTTGATGTATCCCAAAGGTTTATTTTTTGCTTTTGTTTCCCTTGCCTCGGGACACATATGTAGAAATAAGTTGCTATGGCTGATGTCAAAAAAGTTACTGCCTGTGTTCTTGTCTAGGATTTCTATGGTTTCAGGTCTCGCATTTAGGTCTTTAATCCATTTTGAATTTATTTTTGTGTATGGTCTAAGAAAGTGGTCCAGTTTCATTCTTCTGCATGTTGCTGCCTAGTTTTCCCAAGACCATTTGTTGAAGAGACTGTACTGTCCTTTTTCCATTGGCTATTCTTTCCTACTATCAAAGATTAATTAGCCATATAGCTGTGGGTTTATTTCTGGATTTTTTATTCTGTTCTATTGATCTATGGGTTTGTTTTTGTGCCAGTACCAAACTATTTTTGATTACTACAGCTTTGTAATATAACTTGAAGTCCAGAATTGTGATGTCTCCAGCCTTGCTTTTCTTTTTCAAGGTTGCTTTGGCTATTTGGGGTCTTTTGCATTTCCATACCAGTTTTAGGATTGCTTGTTCTCGCTCTGTGAAAAATGCTGTTGGTACTTTGATAGGGATTGCATTAAATGTGTAGATTGCTTTGGGTAGTATAGACACTACAACAATATTTGATCTTCCAATCCATGAGCATGGAATATCTTTCCATTTCTTTTTGTTATCTTCAATTTTTTTTCATTGGTGTTTTCTAGTTTTCAGAGTACAGGTCTTTTACCTCTTCGATTAGGTTTCTTCCTAGGTATTTTATTATTTTTGGTGCAATTATAAATACTATTGTCTTGTTAATTTCTCTTTCAGCTGTGTCATTATTGGTGTATAGAAATGCAACAGATTTCTGGAGTTCTATTTTGTATCCTGCATCTTTACTAAGTTCATTTATCAGTTCTGGTAGTTTTTAATGGAGTCTTCTGAGTTTTCTATATATTGTATCAAGTCATCAGGAAATAGTAGAAGTTTTGCTTCTTCCTTACCAATTTGGATGCCATTTATTTCTTTTTGTTGTCTGATTACGGTGGTTAGGACTTACAGTACTATGTTAAATAAATATGCTGAGAGTGGACATCTTTCTCTTTTCCTGTCCTTAGGGGAAAAGCTCTCAGTTTTTGTCCATTAACGATGATGTTACCTATGGGTTTTTCATATATGGCCTTTATTATGTTGAGGTATGTTCCCTCTAAACCTACTTTGTTGAGGGCCTTTATCATGAATGAATGTTGCACTTTGTTGAATATTTTTTCTGCATCTATTGATATGATCATATGCTTCTTATCCTTTCTCTTATTGATGCAATGTATCACTTTGGTTGATTTGTAAATATCAATCAAATGTAAAAATCAAATCAAATTGATTTGTAAATACCACCCTGGTAACCCAGGAATAAATCCCGCTTGATTGTGGTGAATGATTTTTTTTAATGTTTTGGTGAATGCAGTTTGCTAGTATTTCGTTGAAGATTTTTGCATTTATATTCATCAGAAATATTGGCATATAGTTCTCATTTTTAGTGTTGTCTTTGTCTGGTTTTTGGTATCAGGATATAGAATGAATTTGGAAGTTTGACTTCCTTTTCGAATTTTTGGAATAGTTTGAGAAGAATAGGTATTAACTCTTCTTTAAATGTTTGGTAGATGCATGCCTGGGTGGTTCAGTCAGTTAAGTGTCTGCCTTCGGCTCAGCTCATGATCCTGGGGTCCTGGCATTAAACCCCATGTCAGGATCTCTGCTCAGCTGGGAGCCTGCTTTTCCCTCTCCCTCTGCCTGCTGCTCCCTCTGCTTGTGCTCTCTCTCTCTCACTCTCTCTCTGTCTAATAAATAAAAAAAATCTTTAAAAATATATAAATGTTTGGTAGAATTCGCCTGTGAAGCCATCTGGTCCTGGACTTTTGTTTGTTGGCAGGTTTTAGATTACTGATTTAATTTCTTTGCTGGTTATTAGTCTATTCAAATTTCCTATTTCTTCCTGATTCAGTTTTGGTAGTTTGTATGTTTCTAGGAATTTGTCCATTTCTTCCAGGTTGTCTAATTTGGTGGCATATAGTTCTTCATATTATTCGCTTATAATTGTATTTCTGCTGTGTTGGTTGTTATTTCTCCTCTCTTATTTGTACTTTACTTATTTGAGTCCTTTCTCTTTTGTTCTTGGTAAGTCTGGCTAGTGGTTTATCAATTTTATTGATTTTTTTCAAAGAACTGACTCCTAGTTTTTATTGATCTGTTCTATTATTTTTTTTAATTTCCCTATCATTTATTTCTGCTCTAATCTTCATTATTTCCTCCCTTCTGCTGGTTTTAGGTTTTATTTGTTTTTCTTTTTCTAGCTCCCTTATAGGTTTTGCTTGTTGTTCTTTTTTTAGCTCCTTTAGGTATAAAGTTAGGTTGTTTATTTGAGATTTTTTTTGCTTTTTGAGGTAGGCCTGTATGCTATAAACTTCCCTCCTATAATCAATTTTGCAACGTCCCAAAGATTTTGCACAATTGCCCTTTCATTTTCATTTGTTTCCATGTAATTTTTTATTTCTTCTTTTATTTCCTAGTTGACCCATTCATTTTTTAGTAGTGTGTTATTTAACCTCCATGTATTTGTGGTCCTGCCAGATTTTTTTTCTTGTGGTTGACTTCTAGTTTGTGGTATTGATGTCAGAAAAGATTCATGGTATGACTTCAATGTTCTTGAATTTGTTGAGGCTTGTTTAGTGGCCTAATATGTGATCTAATCTGGAAAATGTTCCATGTGCACTTGAAAATAATGTGTATTCTGTTTTAGGATGGGAATGTTATGATTATAAATGTTAAATACATCTGTTTCAGTATGTCATTCAAAACTATTGCTTCCTTATTGATTTTCTGTTTAGGTGATCCGTCTACTGATGTACATGGGGTGTTAAAGTCCCCTGCTATTATTATACTATTATACTATTATACTATTATACTATTATACTATTATACTATTATCAATTAGTTCCTTTATTATGCTGGGTGCATAAATATTTACAATTTTTATATCTTCTCGTTAGATTATGTCCTTTATTATTATATAATTTTCGTCTTTTTGTCTTGTTACAGTCTTTGTTTTCAAGTCTATTTTGTCCTGGGGCACCTGGGTGGCTCAGTCAGTCAAGCGTTCAACTCTTGTTTTCAGCTCAGGTCATGATCTTAGGGTTGTGAAATGGAACCCCAGTTTGGACTCCGCACTCAGAGGAGAGTCTGGTTGAGATTCCCTCCCTCTGTCCCTCCCCCTGCTCCTCTCTCTCTTTCTAAAGTAAATAAATAAATAAATAAAATCTTCAAAATAAATAAAGTCTATTTTGTCCCCTGTAAGTATTGCTACTCCAGCTTTCTTTCGACGTTCATTTAAATGGTAGATGTCTCCCCATCCCCTCACTTTCAATCTGCAGATGTCTTTAGGTCTAAAATGAGTCTCTTGTAGACTCATAAATGAGTCTTGATTTTTTATCCATTCTGTCACCCTATATCTTTTGATTGAAACTTTTAGTCCATTTACAATCAAAGTAATTATTGATAGACATGTATTTATTGTCACTTTATTATTTTTTGTGATTCTTTCTAAAGATTTTCTCTGATCCTTTATTGTCTTTCTTTCTTTCATGGTTTGCTGATTTTCTTTAGTGATATATTTGGATTTCTTTTTCTTTATTTTTTGCATATTTACTGGTGGTTTCTGATATATAGTTACCATTAAGTATACAGCCTCTTCTACATTCAACAACCTAGATTGAATTGATGGTCATTTATGTTTGTACCCATTCTTTACTCCTCCCCACATTTTAGGTATATGTTGTCATATTTTATATCCTTTTATTTTGTGAGCTCCTTGACTGATTTTTTACAGAAATATTTATTTTTACTTCTTTTGTGTTTCTTCCTTTATACTCCTTTCCACTCAAAGTGTTCCCTTTAATATTTCTTGCTGTGCTGGTTTTGTGGTCATGAACACCTTTATTTTATGTTTGTCTTGGAAACTCTTTATTGGTCCTTCTATTCTGAATGCTAACCTTGCTGCATAGAGTATTCATGACTTTCAGCCCATTATACTTTCCCATTCAGCCCTTTGAATATATAATGCCATTCCCTTCTGCCTTGGAATGATTCTGCTGAAAAATCACCTGCAAGCCTTATGGGTTTTCTGTTGTAAGATACTGTCTTTTTTTTGTCTTGCTGCTTTAATTTCTTTTCTTTTTTTTTTTTATTTACTACTATATTTTGCCAATTTCATTACAATATGTTTTGATGTGGATCACCTTTTGTTGATTTTGATGGGAATTCTCTGTGCCTTCTGGATCTGAATATCTGTTTCTTTCCCCAGATTAGGGAAGTTTTTTTTAGCTATTATTTTATCAAATAAATAATCTGCCCCATTCCTTTCTTCTTCTTCTGGGACTCCTCTAATATGAGTGTTACTATTTTTTGATAGAGTCGCTGAGTTCCCTAAGTTTATTCTCGTTTCGCATAACTTTTTTTACTCTCTTTTATTTGGCTTGATTACTTTCCATTACTCTGTGTCTAAGGTCACTAATTTGTCTCTCTGCTTCTTCCATCCTTCTGTTCAACAAATTCAAGAACACTGAAGTCATACCATGCATCTTCTGGCCACAATGGTACAAAACTAGAAGTCAACCACAAGAAAAAAATCTGGCAAGACCACAAATACATGGAGGTTAGATAACACACTACTAAAAAAATGAATGGGTCAACTAGGAAATAAAAAAAATAATAAGTTAAAAAGTACATGGAAATAAATGAAAATGAAAGCACAACAGTGCAAAACCTTTGGAATGTTGCAAAACTGATTATAAGAAGGAAGTTTATAGCAATACAGGCCTACCTTAAGAGACATGTTTCTCATTTTGTTTATTGAGCACTTTATCTCTGCTATGATATTCTTTATCTCTGTGTTAAGGGTCTCACTCGTGTCTTCCCCTGTTTTCTCAAGTCCAGTGAGTATCTTTATGATCATTACTCTAAATTCTCTATCAGGAATTTTACTTAATAGATCTCTGTCTGTGGCCTTGTCCTGTTCTTTCATTTGGAATAAATTTCTCTGTCTCCTCACTTTGTCTAAATCTCTGTGCCTGTTTCTCTGTTAGGAAAGTCAACTATATCCGCTGTTCTTGAGGGTAATAGCCTTATGAAGAGGGGGTCCCAAAGTGCCCTGTTTTGTGGTGTCTCCTGTTCCCCAAGGCCTGGTGCTTCAGGAGTGTCTCAAATGTGTGCTGCATGTGCTCTGCTATTTTGTCCTGGCTGCTTTATCCTTCAGGATGGTCATCTGCAAAAGCTCTCTGCCTGTTGTCAGCAGTGTTTGGTTCTTGGCCTGAATGTGGCACATTGTAACTAGGTGTGCTCTGATTTGTTTGTGAAATGAGACCTGTTGCCACTGTCACTGGAACCAAGGCTCTGCAAAACTCCTACATTGGGAAACATGGTGTGAGCAGAGGTTAGGGCCTGTCTTCTGGGATAGGTGACCCATCATGCCTCAGCAAGTGTGACTGAGAGGGGCAGTTCTGCCTGAACATGGGGGTGTGTTTATGAAGGGCTTGGTGTGTAACCAAGTTAGGTAGCAAGTGTTGGTGCTATGCCAGTGCCCAGAGCTGGCCCTGTGCTTATGCTGGGAGGTGGGGGAAGGGAAATGGTGCCTACCAATTCCTTTGTTCCTGGAGAGGTTTCTCCATGAATTCTATCTCTCTGGAATGTGCTCTGAGATGAACACCTAACCTCTCATCTGTGTCCCAGGCTCTTTTCAGATCGCTGTTTCTGTGCTGTATGTTCCTAGGCTGTTTGCTGTGTCTTCTCTCCAAGAGCAGCTCCAATGTCCTCTGACTTCTCCCAGAGACAAGTGTACTAACCTTTAAAACTCCAGGCCCTAAGGCCTGCTGGATGCCAGAACTCAGGAAATTCAGCCCCTCTTGCTTTCCAAGGCAATTGCTATGGGGATTCATTTTCCCTGTTCACTCCCCAGTGTGTCGCTCTGTCTCTGTCCCTTCTCCCCAACCACATCTCCCATGGCACTGTAGTGGCCATAGTCTTTTTCTCTCCCAAACCACATCTCTGTACTTCCTACCTTCTTCAGTGTGGCTTCTTCTCTGCCTTAAGTTGTGGGATTTGTTCTGCCAGTCTTCAAGTCAATTTCTCAGGTATTTAAGATGATGGTGTTACAAATACAATCTAGTTGTATTTGTGAGATGAGGAAAGCCTATGTTCCTCTCTGCTGCCATCTTCCTCTCTCCAAGAGTATATAAAACCTACTTTCAAAGATATTTTTTCAGTTCCATTTTCTAATTTATTAAAAGGGATTAAAAATGCAAATGATTTTTTATATTGACCTTGTAGCCAATGACTTTGTTAAACTGATTCACTAACTCCAAGAATGTATTTGTAGTTTATTTTGGGTTTTCTATATCCATGGTCAAGGCTTCAGTTAATAATGGAAGTTTTACTTCTTTCTTTCCAAAATTTATACTCTTTATTTGTTTCTTACCATATTGGAATGGCTTGTTTTGCAGTTCAATGTTGAATAAATGGTGATAGCAAACATCCTTGTTTCTATATACCAGAAACTTTTGATAATTTTTGCCAAAGTTTTTTTGTTTTGTTTGTTTTTTTGCAGATCATTAGGTTAAGGACATCCCCATGTATTCTTAGTTTGCTAACAGTATTTATTATGAATGGGTTTTGAATTTTATCAACATAATACTGATCTCATAAAACAACTTGGGAAGTTTTACCTCTTTTTCTACCCTCTGAAAGAACTTATGTAAGATTGTTGTTACATCATAAATGAAAGAATTGGTTTCATTAACTGTTGAAGCAATCTGGGTCTTTTCTGGGAGTTTTCTTTGTGGGAAGGTTTTAGTTATGGATTGAATTTCTTTAATGAATATGAGATTATTAAAATTTCTTATTTCAATTTTATTAAATTATTTTGCAAGAAACATCCATTTTATTTCAATTTCAATTTTGTTGGCATAAGGTTTTCATACTATCCTCATGTAAACTTTATAATAACTGTAGAATATGTGATTATATCCTCCTTTTTATTCCTGAAATTGGTTTTTCATTCCTTCTCTCCTTTTTTCTTTGTCAGTCTTGCTAAAAGATAAATAATATTATTTGCTTTTTTTTTAAGATTTTATTTATTTATGAGAGAGGGAGAGAGAGGAAGAGAGAGCACAAACAGGGGGAGCAGCAGGCAGAGGGAGAAACAGGCACTACACTGAGCAAGGAGCAAGGAGCCAGGAGCTCAATGCAGGACTCAATCCCAGAACCCTGGGATCATGACCTGAGCCCAAGGCAGACACTTAATTGACTAGGCCACCCCGGCATCCCTATTTGCTTTTAAAAGGAATCAACTTGTATGTTTTTTTTACCTCCTTTATTGTATGTGTGTTTTTAATGCATTAAATTTTTCTCATATTGTCATTATTTCCCTTTCCCCATATTTTGGGATAATTTGCTGCTGTTCTTTTTTGTAGCTTTTTGAGATAGATGATTATAATCATTAATTTTCACCTTTTCTTATTTTCTAATATGTATTTATATATAAACATATCCCTTTAGCTGGTCCCATGTGTTTTGGTAAGTAGTATTTTAATATAATTTATTCAAAATGCATTCTAATATTCATTTTGAAATAACCCATAGGTTATTTACAAGTATGTAGCTTAATTCAAAGTATTTGGGGATTTTCTAGTTATCTTTTTATTATTGAGTGCTTGCTTAAGTTCTCTACGGTCAGCAAATGCTCTGAATTATGATTAGACTTGCTTTATGGAACAATAATTGGTCAATTTTAGTAAATGTTCCATGTGTACTTGAACATTAAATTTATTCTGCGTTTGTTGATGCTGCACTTTAAGCATGTGAATTAGGACATTCTGTTAATCAAGATATCTAAATCTTCTATTCCTTACTGAATTTTGGTCTGTTTTTTTCTTTCAGTTAGTGGTAGAGGTATGATAAAATCATCAGCTAAAATTATATGTTTTCCTATGTCTCCTATAATTCTGAGAGATTTTGCTATTGGTATTTTTGATGTTATTAATTGCATTATAATATAAATTATGGAATGTTATGTTTCTGTTGAATTAACCCTTTTGTCATTGTAAAAAATTCCATTTGGCCTAATAATACTTCATGCCTCCAAGTTCAAGTTTTCTATTTTATAGTTTCCCTGGCTTTCTTTTACTCACAATTTTTACGGTATCTCTTTTTTCTTCATTTTACTTTCAATCTTGTTCTGTCTTTATATTTTTCATTCCAGTTCTAAAATCTTTTTTTTTTTAAAGTGGGTATTTAGCTTGTACCCATACATACATAGATAATAATTTATTTGGGTTTTGATTTACCATATTATTTTTTTGCTCGTCTAATCTTTTTTTCCTATTCATTTTCTAATATTTGTAGGATCAATCATGTTTCATTATTCTATTTGTTCCCATTATCAGTCATACTGTCTTTTGTTATCCTTTTAGTAAGTTCTATCAAAAGTTCAGAAATAGTAGAAGTAAAACCAATGAATCACCAAAGCAGTAATTCATAAAAGTTTATTGTGCCCCCACCAAAAAGGCAGTTTGCAAACCAGGAGCACACATACCAAAACACAGAATGAGGCTCAGGAGTATAAAGCATATTATAAAGCTTTGTTATAATACACCTTACAGTGGGTAGGCAGTGACTATTCTTCATAGTGATTGATTATTATATCAAAATTTTCTTAAATGGTAAGGAATTGGTTAGTGGTAACCTCATATCAATTTTGGGAAACAGTTTTAAGTTTTGTTTATAATTTTCAAGGACATAAGCAAGAAATGACCCAGGTCAAGTTAGTCTTGAAAAAAAAGCTAAACTAAGGTTTGTTTGTATAACTAACTGGTTTTGTCTGCTTAGGGGATTTTCAAAGCCAGCTTCTATTTGTCTTTGATTTCAACAGTCCCTAAGAGATTCGAATAAATATCCTTGACTTGATACATTCTACCTCAAATTAGTATGTTTTCCATTTTTTAAGGTATGCCAAAGATCTTAGAAAAATAACTCTTTCACCTCACTCCCAATTTTTATGCTATTATTAACATGTACTGCAGTATTATTAAACCATATAAGACACATTATCAGTGACCCAAACTATCAAGTTATTGTTGTTGGCCTCAAATATACCCTTTTTTGCCTGCTTTGTGATACTCTGGCTGCGCTCTGAACAATTCTCCTTGCTGTCTGGATCAATGTTAGTTAGACTTTGTCAATAGAGGACCCTAGTGAGAAAGGAAGGCAATGCAGCAAGAAGACACTTTCCTTCTGGGTCAGGTATTCCATGATTATATTTGGCATGGATGCCCTATAGACCTCACAGTCCAGTTTCAACCACACCCTCAAGCCTTGCTCTCCCCACCCACTCGTTATTTCCCAGAGCTCCCATTGTGTTTTTTTAGTAGCCCTGTCTGGATCCATTCCTCCCTACCCAATGGCTTCTCCTGAGAAGCCCCAGTGGGCTGCTTGCATAGTGCTATGGTTACATTCTCAAGCAACTTTTTCCATCATAAAGATCTAAGTTCCACAGAACAGCTCCAGCCTGCTCATGTTTTACAACCATGTTGATCATTTGTAAAGAGCAGTTCTGGCCCGTGCCCTCTGGAAACTTTCTTCATCACTATGATGTGCCATTTTCCTATAGGAGCCACGGGCTCTTTTAAAAAGCCTGAATTTCAGCTTTGGGCTGAAGCAGGGGGTACTAGGGAGAGACTCTTAAGTCCTCAGTTCTTTTAGTTTTCATTCTCCTTCAGCCTAGAAATAACAGCTGTTTTTGTTTGCTTTGTTTTGTTTGCACATTCTACTTATGGACCTATTTTACTTCTTTTAATAGTTAGCTATTTTTGACTAGTGAACAAATTTTTGCATTAAACTTTCTCAGTTCTAATAACTGGTTTGGTTTCTGTCTCCTGGCTAGATCCTGACTAATATACTCTAATTCCCAGTAGTGTTTCCCATTGTTTATCATTTCTGGTGCTCTTTATTCCTTTCTGTGATTTCATCTGAGATAATTTTGTCTGAAGAGCATCCTTCAGTATTTTTTAAACTGCATGTCTGCTGACAATAAATTATCTCAATCTTTGTCTAAAAATGCTTTATTTTACATCACTTACTAATGAATGATTTTGTTTTGTGTGGAATCTGAGGTTGTAGCTACCTTCTCTTCAGCGCTTTAAAATGCAATTTGTTGTCTTTGGCTTTATCATTTCTCTTTATGAGTAAGCTGTTAGTCTCATTGATGCTTCTTTGAAAGCAATGTCCTTTTTCTCTGGTTATTCTTAAGGTTTTAAATTATGTGTGTGTGTGTGTGTGTGTGTGAAGTAGATTTTACTACTATGTGTCTAACAATGGTCTGCTTGACATTCTTCTTAGGTTCATAGAAATCCCTGAATCACACTGCCTGATATTTTTAATTGTTTGTAGAAAATTCTTAACCACTATTTTTTTCAAATATTACTTTTTCCCAAATCCCTTTTTCCCCCTTATGACTCCAATTATATTTACCATAAATCTTTTCACCATGACCCTTTAACTCTTTTGTGTATTTTCATCCTTTCTCTTTGTCTCTGTGTATCAATTTGGAAACTTTTCATTACTCTGTCTTCTAATTTACTATTTGCTTTCTTCTGCTTGTCTAATTTGTTGTTAAAACAAATCTGTCAAGTTCTTTATTTCCATTATTATATTTCTCACATAAAGCATTTCCGTAAGAATCTCTTTTTTTTTACACAAACCAGCTCTCTCTCAACATTTTCCTTTTTTTCCATGAACATATCAATAATTTCATGTCTGTGTACCATTACTCCAATATCTGGATCATGTGTGGGTCTATATCTGTTTCAAACTTTCTTGGACATTTAGTTCTGCTTCCTGAAATGTGTGTTATTCTTGACTAAATATCATAAATCTTATAAAATAATCATAGTGCCTACCTTGTTTTGCTTTTTGGTGTTTTATTTTTATTTTGCATTGCCTTCAAAATAAAGTAAACAGTGTATCTAAAGAAAAGGGAAGTTTACTTGTATACATGGTTTTTTTTGGTATGTGAATTTCATTATAGGGTATAATTCTAGAATTAAAGTGTATGATTGAAGTTACTATTTAAACCACATTATATTCATTATTAGGTTTATTATTTTATTTTGACATCTTCCAATACCTTTCTATGTATGAGTTCATGGAATGTATTTTTTTAAAAGGCTTGACCAAAGGATCTCAAATAAGTATCATCTTTATTAAGGAAGTAGGTTGCATTTGGAAGAGATTTGCTTTTGTCCTGAGGCATTCATGATATAAATATAGAGCAGATAATTATAGTTTAAGTCTAACATTTGCTATTAAAATGAATAAAAATCTACCAAGCATTTGAAATTTTTATAGACTTTATTAAGTCAGTAACACATAGGTCATTGATAGATCTTTAAAGTCTGGGTATATGTCATTATCACTTACTGTTTTAAAGTCAGAGCATTACATGTTGAAAAATACTTGTGGAGAAAAAAACATCTTTAAACAGCTACGGAGAGATAGAGAGAGATGGGGAGAGAGACAGAAGAAAAGGATATGTAACAAAAAAGATAAATATTTCAATGAACTCCATATTCTACTATTGGGGAAGAGTTATATTTATATCAGTCATATCTAAATAGAACAGAACAATTCAGTGTGCTGAAGATAGGGTATTGAAGTAGAAGTGTTTGGGGCTGAATGTTAACAGAGGCAGCCTTCAAATTTGAGTCCGGAAGAAGGTATTTTCTTCCTGTGTTCTAGTTCTATATCTATACTTTCTGTGGGTGTAGATAAGCAGCACTTTTCATAAGCAGCACTGTCAGCCTGAGTTGATTCACCTTGGAACCACTGTTATATACTTTTTTTTTTTTAAGATTTTATTTATTTATTTGACAGAGAGAGAGACAGCCAGCGAGAGAGGGAACACAAGCAGGGGGAGTGGGAGAGGAAGAAGCAGGCTCACAGCGGACGAGCCTGACGTGGGGCTCGATCCCATAACGCCGGGATCACGCCCTGAGCTGAAGGCAGACGCTTAACCGCTTAACCGCTCTGCCACCCAGGCGCCCCACTGTTATATACTTTTAACACCTACTTTTTCTGTTGGAGTACCTCAAATGTCTCAATGTTTAGACAATGGACATTGATCTATATGGTTTTAGGGAGAGTGGACTATGATATTGTGGGATCTTTTGCTTTTAGTAGCAGTACTGTTAATTACACAATGGTATAACTTATGTGAATAAAATTAATGTTCTGTGTCTATTCTAGGTCCTACAAAATCGCTGGGCAGTTTTTTTCCCCAAAATCTAAAGTTATGTTTCTGATGGTCTGAATTAACACGATTGTATGTCAGGGTGTTGATTGCTAACTTTAGGATCTATAAAAAATATTGAACTTTGGTGAGAAGAAAGAGTGAATGATTACAAGGTAGACACTCGATATAGCTTGTTAAATAAATCTTTGATGTTGCTTGTAGAAATCACATATAAAGCATTGAGCATTATGGACTGAAGTTCCTACATTTCAAGTGACATTTCAGGTATAAAAATTATCACACTATTATGAGAAAAGTAATCTATTTTTTAAATTAATTTTTGGGATAGGAATTATTTTATAATACTAGGAAAAGATAAGAAAATGACAAATTGAAAATACTTCATAAATACTTCATTTTGAATACTTCTGTTCATGTCTTCAGAAGTTCTTTTCTACTTATCAATGAGGATAATAATTTTTTTCTGTATTTGGTCAATAGTCAAGTTTTTTTGGATATAAGAGGTATATATTTTTGTATTACAGTGTTTCTGGGGAAAAAAATATCTTCTGGTACTCTCAGTGGGAATTTCTACTTGGAATTTCTTTGAAAAAGTTTGCCTTGTTAGTTTCATTCTATCCAGAGCTGTACTGTGCAAGGAACTCTGTTAGGCACAAGGGATACAAAGATGAGTAATACAGATTTCCTGCCATTAAGAAATGAGACATTAATCTGCAAGAGGATGCACTGTATTAGTTTAAGTCGGCATTTCATCCTGGTGTTCTAACTTATCTTCCAGGTTCCTAAGGAAGAAATTTTCTATATATTTTAACAGATTTTGTATCAAATCATAGTAATGAATCAAAGTAATGTAAATACAAGCTTTTTTCTTTTTCAAAATTATAGGATTTTTGCATAGTTTAAATCATAAAAAATTAACTTTTCTTCATAAAAATAAAAAACTATGTCTCACAGAGTAACAAAGCATTTCCAACTTCAAAGCATTATGTGTGTGAGATTTTTAGATTTTCTGTATAAAGAGTTCCAATCAAAATGAGTTTGTGAAATATTTTTTCTTATTCCTTAATTCCCTCTGTGAATAATTCCAATATATATGAAATATCAAAATTTATGAGGAGTCCTTTGATTAAAAATTCTATTTAAGGGGCGCCTGGGTGGCACAGCGGTTACGTGTCTGCCTTCGGCTCAGGGCGTGATCCCGGCGTTATGGGATCGAGCCCCACATCAGGCTCCTCCGCTATGAGCCTGCTTCTTCCTCTCCCACTCCCCCTGCTTGTGTTCCCTCTCTCGCTGGCTGTCTCTATCTCTGTTGAATAAATAAATAAAATCTTTAAAAAAAAAATTCTATTTAAGTTTGTTTAGACTACCATTTCCCACTTACTTAACCATAGATCATACACACACACACACACACACACACACACAAAGTACATTATGGAAAACAGTGGAAGTAGTTAGAGTTCACACAGCAAAGAAAGTAACACAGAAGTTTTAATCTAAGACCTGAGTGTTCTTGACTAACCAAACTTGCCTGGCCAAGTAATGATAAGATAAAGTTACCATTCTCACATGAAGATTGAGTCCATGGCCCAGTACTGTTGTAGGGAGGGCAAACAAAAGTTTTTAGAAAAGCCTATGTAGTAGTTAACAACAACGTCTGTGAACCTAGACTACTTGTTTTCCAATCACCTCCAGTTGTTAAAAGTGTGACCTTGAAAAATTTGTTTAATCTTTATGTGCCTAGTTTTGCTGTATGTAAGTAGAAATAGTAATAGAGGCTCCCATAATCACATATCATAATCACTAAATTAGTTAATATTGTTAAAGTACTTGGAACAATGTGTAGTACATAAGAAAAAGTACTTAAGCGTATAAATAAATAATCCTCACAATTCTTTGTCTTTGTTGGGTCTCATAGTTGATGGATATTTTTTTCCAATTAAGAAATCCATTTTTAAATTTTTTTACAAATTCAAGCTCACTGGGAAATATCGTGTTTGGGAAATTTACAAAATGTGTTTATGGAGTGAATCAGTAAAAGGAGAAGAGGAAATGTTTCTTTACACAATCTTCAGCCTGTTTTCATATCCAATATCTTGGGGCATGTTCACTAGAGAAAACCAACTAGCCTTATGTAATGAAAACAACAGATTATTTTCTATCTTGGTCCCTGTTGCCTCCAAATATTTGCTTCTGGACTTCGTTATGCAATATTAATAACAGTATATTCACTGAGTGCTTACTATATGCCCTGTGCTCTTCTTATGGATTTTAGTGTAATTTTTTCGCTGAATTCCTACAAGAACCCTACAAGGTGGGTATTGTTATACCTTTTTTATAGAAGGAAAAATAATGAGAAATGTGTTCTTACTACTAAACAAATTTAGAGTTTTAAAATACTTTAAAATATTGAAAATAGTTCTTTCAGCATAGAAAATAGTCCTTTCACAAGAGGCTTTCTAGGATGGGACTTCTGGGAAGAATAATTCATAGGTTATAGATAATGAATGTTCAGAACTTGTCAGTTTATACATCAAAAGTGGTATCTCTTTTGATACTTACCAAACCCATGAAGTTGCTTTTATTATTCTGTGTTACAGAAGCGAATTGAAGGTCAGTGAGGTTAATTTACTTATCCATTTTCACAATGAAAATGGTCTACTTATCTCTTTAAAAATGGGCTAAAATATCATCTGAACATGAAGTACACATACCTTTGCCACTGAGGCTAGAGAAAGAAATGTTAGCAGTAATGGTAGATAGATATGAGGTTATCAAACACAAGAAGGTCTCCAATGCTGAGCTAGAAAAACAAAACATAATTCAGAACAAAGTTTAATGGGAATTTTTTCTTACTGCTCATTTTCACTGTGCAAAGGCTGATTATGGATTCATTTATCTCATCAAGAACAAAACATGGGGAAGTTGCTTTAGTATGTACTAAATAGGACAAACAGTTAGGAAATGAACATTTATATAATTCAGTATTTCCCATGCAGGTACATGCACATCTCTAGATTAAGCATAGGCCTTTGAACCACTGCTGCAATTATAGGAATCGTCAGAGGAAAATTTGTAGTGATATCTTATTGTATCTACTTACACCTGGTCTCCCTGTTAAAATGACACAGAGCAACCTCCAAACAGCATAAATACATACCTCCTAGCTATGTGCATATTTTGAAATCACTCCAACACCTTCAAGTTTTAACAGAAAATACATTCTTTTTCCGTTTCTATGTAAGAAGCTTGCAATGAGTCTGTCTCCACAGGAACAAAATAAATAAATGTCATGACTTTGTAACTTTCACATCATAATTTATCTATTTAAGAAAAAAAATCCTAACAATGCATCAGGTAGTGTTTATTTCATTGTAAAGGTAGAAAAACCATCAACTAATTGTCAAGAAAAATCCAAGTTTATATTCAAAGTATCCAGCATTAATTATCAAGAAAATGCAAAGACCTTCTAGTTCACTTCTCACTCGTTCTAGGATTTAGATCTACTGCCTAAAATTTGATAAATTGTTGAGTGACAATTAAATTCCCTTTGCATACAAGCTATGCAAACTAAAAAGAAATTCAATTCAGCTCTCCCTTATTTATATAAATGCAAGGAAACAGTAACCCAATGTAAATAATACCTGAATTAAAAACATAACACATTCAGAGCACTTCAAGTAGTTAGTTGTGGCCACTCTGTGGAACTTAGAATCCTGGCCTCTAGCAGTAGGCTGACTTGTATTTGAATTATACCCAGCTATGTCACTAAGGACAATGGGTTTAATAACTTCACTTTTATTAATCTCAGTTTATATAAATTTATGTAAAATCATAGTGATTATAAATAGTAATTAATTATGAAATATACTTTAAAATTATGTATTACATGTCTATAAATATTACTTAGTTCCCAATATAAAGGAATGTTACAAAGCTAACAAGAAATAATGAATTCAGTCTCCATATTGTGCATTGTAAGTGGTAGATACTATTATTACTTTGGTTAGATTAAAAATCAGATTTAAACTGGAGAAGTCAGAGCCACAGCTTGCAAAATCTGTTATGCCATGTAGGACTTTAGATTTCATACTGCGGTAGACAATAGAAAGCCACCAAAGAATTTTACCCAGAAGAGTACTGTGATCACTTTGCATTTTAAGAAATCATTTTGCTTACAGTATGGAGGGTGAGTTGGAGAGAAAGCAGTTACAAGACCTTTTCAATAGTCCGTGAGAAAATAATAAAGGCTTGAACCAAGTCAACTACAGAAACAATGGAGAGAAAAGAATCTGTATGAGATTATAAGGATCTAGAAATAATGGAGCACCATTACTAACATAGGGTTGCCACATGAAAAAGGGAAGAACTAAGAATGACACTCAGCCTCCGAAAAGATGGTCAGTATAGCAAATGCAAGAGAAAGTATGGGAGGTGAAACAGGGAAGGGTAGAACTAGATGCACAAGGTAGGGCTGGTTTTGAAGAAGTAGAGTTCATGTTGCCTGTAGGACATAAAAGCACAGAGGTCTACCACACAATTGGTTACACTGGTTTCAGCTTGGAGCTCAGGACATATACTAGGGAAATGGAGTTACAAGGCCATAAATAACTGCTTATAGAGATTAGATAGAGAAGAGAGCTAAGAGTTGAACTTTGGGAAACATCAAAACAAAAGATAGGCAGAAGAAAAAGGACTTAAAATGGAGACTGAGAAGGCACATCAGTATAGTACCAAGGAGATCGGGAGATAGTGACACCAAGGAAACCAAGGTGGCAGTCTGTCAAGAAGAAGGAAATGGTCAGCCCTGCTAAATGTCGCAGGCAAATAAAGTAAAATTAGGAGAGAAGAAATACCATATGACTGGACAATTTTTGGGTTGCTTGTGATATTTGCAGAGGAGTTTTATTGCAATAATAGGTACAGTAATCAGACTGTAGAAGGTTGAAGTATGAATGAAACATTCTGGTAGACGTTTTTTTCCAAAATTGGGCACAGGCATATTTCTTTTTTTTTTTTTAAGATTTTATTTATTTATTCATTCGCCAGAGATAGAGACAGCCAGCAAGAGAGGGAACACAAGCAGGGGGAGTGGGAGAGGAAGAAGCAGGCTCACAGCGGAAGAGCCTGAGGGCACAGGCATATTTCTGATCCCAAATCTTCCAGAATCTTGCTATACCCCATCCAAAGTGGAGTCTATTTCCTAATCCCCTGAACCAGAGTAGGACTTCATGACTGTTTCAGTGAACAGGATGCACTAGAGGCGATGCTGTGTGACTTCCAAGTTTAGATCATAAAGGAAATAAAGACCCCACCCCGCCCCCAATCTTTCCCTCCTTCTCTCTATCTCTCTCATCCCTGGTTCTTAAAACCTACCAATCATATTGTGAGGAAGCGTAGGTCACATGGAGATTCCACATATAGGTATTCTGGCCAACAGACCCACCTAACGTCACATGCTAACACCAGCATCAATTGCTTGAGTAAGCAATCTTTTCAATGATTTCAGCCCATAGGCTTTGAGCTGTTCCAGCTGATACATTTGAAACAGAGATGAGCTATCCCCATTGAGCCCTTCTTAAATTGTAGATGAAATATTGTAGATGTTTTAGGCCACTAAGTTTTGGATAATATTTTACACAACCATAGGAAATTGTGTAGACATAAAGGGAAAGAAACCACAAATTTAAATTATTCTTTGGAAGTAGTTAGTATCGAAGAATCGCATGAGAAAAAGAAATTAACAACCAGATGAGGTTAGAGGGTCAAGAACGTTTCGGAGTTTTTCATTTTCTTATTAAAATGGGATCACCATGAGCCATATAGGATGTAATGTGATGCATGTTAAGGAGAGGAAAGAATGATTGGTGCAAATTTCGTATCCCGGTGAATATAAAGAATATCAGATAGATAACATAAGTGGTGTGATTAGTTTGAATAGGGAAACTGATATTTGTACATATATGGGTGCTCTTACATGTGGGGAAAAGAAGCTAAAGAGGATTATTCTCAATATTTTAAGTCATCTCTACAAAATAAGAGGCAATGTCATCTGCACTGAAAAAAAAGTGGTAAGACAGGTGATGGGGGAATGGGTAGAGTGAATAAAAGCATCAGAGAGCTGTTAGCCTATAAATTGTTCATGTAATAATATATACACATCTTTCTATTCCATAGATTTAATTATCAAACACCACCAAAGTTTCCTTATACTCAGTCCTTAACCCTAAGGTAATCAATATATAATCACCATTGATTATCTTTTTTTATTCTTCTATTTTTGAAATATATATAAACAGAATCATAGAATAGATATTCTTTTGTGTTGGGCTTATTTTGCTCAATATTATGCACATTAGATGTATACATGTTTTGCATATAGGAACAGTTTGCTCATTAACATTGCTAAATAATATTACATTCCATGAGAACATAAAACTTTTTATTTTTTAATTTAATATAGGTGGACATTTTGGCTGTTTCAAGCTTGGGGCTATTAAGGATAAAGCTTCTGTGAATATTCTTGTGCATGACTTGGCTGCAAATATGAATGAATTTCTGTTAGGGATATACCTAGGAAAGGAATTGCTAGGTTATTAGGTATGCACACTTTCAACTGCTGATCTTATCAAACAGTTTTCCCAAGTGGTTATACCAATTTACATTTCCACAAGCAATGTATGTGAGTATACGTAAATTCTTGTTTCCTCACATTCTTGCCAACACTTGGTGTTACTGATCACTTTCATTTTAGCTGTGCTGGTGCATGTGTAATCCTCTTCAGTTTTCTATCTGGCTTCTTGCCCTTTTTACTTAAATATTTGTAAGAATATCTTTATTTTTATTTTGTTCTTGTTTTAATTCTGGGTCCAAGTTGTTTTCAGATATATGCGCCACAAGTTGGTTTTTTCCCCCCCACTCTACAGTTTGCTTTCTCCCTCTCAGGGGTGTTATTTGAAGAACAAAAGGCCTTAATTTTAATGCCATCTAATCTATCTGGCTTTTCCTTTGTTGGTAGGGTTCTGCATTCTATTTAAGAAATGTTTGCTTATCTTAAAGACATAAAGTATTCCTAAAATATCCCATTGATAGAACTTCACATTTTTAAGTTTGCTTTATATCAACAGTACATTCTGGATGAATTTTTGTGTAAGAATTGAGGATGAGTTCAAGCTGCATTGTTTTCTATACAAATGGCCTATCACTATTTATTTAAAAACATTCTTTCTCTGTGGTGCTAGTGTCATCTCTATAAGCATGTATATATCAATCAGCCTTTGGATTCTATTCCATGGGTCTGTTAGTTTGTCCAAGATACAAGAGTACCTTGTTGGTACTCTGTTTATTACTGTATCTTTCATTAAACCTCGATTGGTGGAAGACCTCAAGCTTTGTCCTAAGATTGTCTTGGTTAAGAGCACCTGAGTGATTCAGTCGGTTAAGCATCTGACTCTTGATTTTGGCTCAGGTCATGATCAGGGTCATGAGATTGAGCCCTGCCTGGGGTTCGGCACTGAGCATAGAGCCTGCTTAAGATTCTCTCCCTCTGTTGCTGTCTCTCTCTCTCTCTCTGGGAGAAAAAAAAAAAAGATTGTCTTGGCTATTATTTAATCTTTGCACTTTCATTGTATTTTAGAATAACTTGACATTTCCACAAAAATAAAACCTAGTGTGATTTTGATTGAGATTGCAGTAAACCTATGAATAATTTGGAGACAATTGATATTTTTATAATATTAAAACTTTTAATCCATGAAATTATATGTTGTTTGGAGATTCATTCATATCATTGCTGATATCATTACTTTGTTCCTTTTTATGACTAATATTCTGTTGTTGAATGTACCACAGATTTTTAAAAAGATTTTATTTATTTATTTATTTATTTATTTGAGAGAGAGAGACAGAGACAGAGATAGAAAGAGAGCACAAATGGGGAAGAGAGGGAGAAGCAGGCCCCCGCTGAGCAGGGAGCCGATGTGGAACTCAATCCCAGGACCCTGGGATCATGACCTGAGCCGAAGTCAGATGCTTAACCAATTGAGCCACCCAGGATCTCTCCATACCAGTTTGTTTATCCATTTTCCTAGTGAAGGACATTTGGATTATTTCAATTTTTGGGTATTATGAATAAAGTTTCTATAAATATTCTAGTACAGATATTTTCATAGACATGTTTTTTTAACATCTATCTTGAGTAAATATTGAAAATGGGAATTACTGGGCATTTGTATATCTTTTGCAAAGTGTTTGTTCAATTATTTACCAAAATTTTTAAATGGATTGTTTGCCATTCTATTATTGATTTGTAGAAGTTCTTTCTACATCTTGGACACCACTAATTGTTAGATATGGTTTTAGAAATATTTTCTCCTAGTCTTTGATTTGCCTATTTATTTTCTTAATGATGTCTTTCAATGAGCAGAGATGTTTAGTGATAATAAAGTCTAATTTATTAAATTTTCTTTTGTGATCATTAATTTTTTGTGATTGGTCTAAGGAACTTCTACCCACCTATCGGTTAAAAATATATTCTCTTATATTCTCTTTGAAATATTTTCCCCTTTTGAAATTTTTATCCTTTTAGTTTTAATGATTAGGCCTACAATACATCTCAAATTAATTTGTGTTTATGGTATAAGGTAGGAGGTAAAGGTTATTTTTTGCCATATATATTTGGTTAACCATTTGCTGAAAAGGTTTTCCTTTCTCCACTGGATTTGATACCTTTGTTGAAAGTGAGGATTTGTTTGTGAGCTCCTTATTCTATTTCACTGATTTATTTATCAACCCTTATGCCAGCACCACACTGACTGGTTTATAGTTAAGTCTTGAAGTCAGGTACTAGAAGATCTCTACCTTTGTACTTTTTCAATATATCTTTGGATATTATGTCTTTTACATTTCCATATAATATTTCATATTTCCAATAAATGAATGGCACGCGTTGTCTGTTAGGTTGGATCTTCTTAAAATTTGCTAAAAAGTTTGTTTGTTGTTGCTTTTTAATTCAGGGTAGAAGTCCTACACATCTTTTATTACATTTACTACTTAATTTTTTGTTGCTATGGTAAAGGGAACTGTTTTTTAAATATTATTTTCCGATTGTTTGCTACTGGCATATAAAAATAAAACTGATTTTTTCTGTATTCATCTTGTGTCCCTACAACACTGCTAAATTCAATATTCAGTTCTATATTTGTTTTGTAGATTTCATAGGATTTTCCACATAAGTTATCATATTATCTGTAAGAACACTCTTTACTTCTTTGCTGATTTGTGCCTATTATTTTTCTTGTTTGTCTATGCTAGTTTCTCTAGTATAATATTAAATAGAAGTCATAAGAATGTGAATCTTTGTTCTCAATTTTAGAAAGTGTTAAGTATCATATTATTGAATATACTATTTTTCATATTTTTTAGAGATATTTTTATAGACTGAGGACATTCTTTTCCATTTTTAGCTTGTTGAGAGTTATTTTTTAAAATCAGTAAGTGTTGAATTTTGACAATGTTTTTTCTACAGCATTGAATATACCATATATTTTTCTTTTTTATTAAAATGTTAAAATGGAAAATTACAATGGTTGGTTTCAAATTTTAAATCAAACTTGCATTCCTGGGATAAACCTACTTAGTCATGATTTTGAATATTGCTATATTTGATTTGCTAGTACTTTGGTAGTATTTTTACCAATAATAATAAAGATTTGGTGGTGAATTTTCTTTTTTGTGCTCTCCTTGTAAGATTTTAGTATTATAAAATAAGTTGGTAATTGTTCCCTACTATTTTATTTCCTGAAAAATGTTTAGACTGATGACATTTCTTTATTAAATATTTGAGAAAATTTTCCAGTGAGAACCTGTGAGTCTGGAGTGCCTGTAGAAGATTTTGGATAAGAAATTAAACATCTTTGAAAGATATAGATAGATAGATAGATAGATGATAGATAGATGATAGATGATAGATAGATATATGTATTTCTCTCTCTATATATATAAATATATATACCTTTATATAAAAGGTATTAAGATATACATCTTTATATATATATGTAAAGATATATATGTGTGTGTATGTTATTTTTTGTCAATTAGGCTAGTTACATTTTTCAGATACTCATTTTTTTTCATCTAAGTTGACAAATTTGTTGCCATAAACTTGGCCATAAAATTCCCTTAGTATACTTTTAATATCTGTAGAATCTATGATGATAATCTTTTTTTAATTTTTAATATTGAGAGTCTGTATTCTTTTGTGCTAAGTCCGGTTTGGTTACTTTTCTTTATTGCTACCCTTTTGTTTGCTATTTTCTTCCCTGCTACTTACTTTGGCTTTAATTTGGTTTTTTCCTACCTTCTTAAGTTGGAAACTTAGGTCATTAATTTTAAATATTTTTTTTCTAATATTTCTCTTAAAGCTATACATTTCCCTTTAAGTACTGCTTTAGCTTCATCCCGTATATTCTGATATAGTAGATTTTCCTTATCATTTAGTTGAACATTTTTATACTTTCCCTTGGATTTATTCTTTGACCCATGGATTCTTTAGTAGCATGTAATTTCTGATATTTGACTTTTCCCTAGATATCTTACTGTTATTTAAGCTCTTAGGTTCTAATTTAATTCCATTGTGATCAGACAGTATACTCTGTAATTTTGATTATGTTTTAATTTATTGTCTAACATATAGTCTATATTGATGAACATACCATATGCACTTGAAAGTATATTGTACAATTGCTGAATATAAGGATTTTGTAAATATCAGTTAAGTCAAGATTGCTGACGGTGCTGTTCAGATCATCTATGTCTTTACTGAGTTTTTTGTCTAAATATTTGTCTAAATATTCTATTAATTGACAGAAGAAAAAAGTAAAAGTCTTTATGCAGAATTGTCTGTTCCACCCTTTAATTTTGTCAATTTTTATTTCAAGTATTTTGAGATTTGGTATTAGCTGCAGAGACATATATGATGGTTAGCTCATCCTTATGATTTGACTCTTATTGCTGTGAAGTGTTCTTCTTTATCTCTGGTAACACCCTTTATTGTGAAGTCCATTTTATCAATTAGCAATTCTAGACTTTTTATGCTTGCTGTTTGTATAATATATCTTCCCTATTTATTTTCAACTTCCTTCTGTCTTTATATTTAAAGCATATCTCTTGTGAAAACAAATAGTTTGGTCTTGCTTTTTTTAATCCATTCTGATAATCTCTGACTTTTAATTAGAGTGCTTACTACATTAAATTTTAATACAATTATTAATGTGATTGAATTTAGGCCTTATGTTTTATTTTTCATTTGCTGTTTGACACTGCTTCCCACTCTGTGTTTTTAGTCTCTGTTACTCCTTTCTTGCCTTTGTTTAGATTATTTGAATATATTTAGAATTCCACTTTAATCTCTCTGTTTGTATTTTAGCTGTACTTTTTTGTGTTGTTATTTTTTGGTTGCTTCTCAAGGTATTTCAGTATACATCCATAATGTTATGCAGTGTACTTAGAGTTAATATTGTAATATTTCACACAAAGAAATGTAGAAAACCTATAACTACGTAGGTTCATTTATCACCCTTTATCCTTTATCCCATAGTTATGTAATATTTCTAACATATATTATAAACTCTACCAGAAAATTTTTTTAAATTTTGTTTTAATATGGTACATGTTATTTTAAAGGAATTATAAGATATTTACAATCACCCGGATATTTAACAAACTGTGATGTTATTTATTTTGTCCTAAAGAACCAAATTCTTATTTGGTATAATTTCCCTTCAACTGGAAGGACTTCTTTTAAAAATTCTTATAGTGTAGATCTGTCCGTGATAAACTCTCTTAGTTATCTTTTATTTTGAAGTATCTTCATTTTGCTTTTTATGTTGAAGAATATTTTCATTGCATGTAGAATTCTTTGGTGAATTTTATTTCTCTTTTAACACTTTGAAAATGTTACCCTTTATCTTCTTAACTCCTTAGTTTTTAATGATGGGCAGGGGTCAAGCATTCCAGGGTCATGATTACTATCTCCCCAGGGCCCAGTTCCCACCTCAAGATGTTTGCAAAGGAGCTGAAGTTGGTGTTCTGGGGTGCCCAATGCATGAAGTGTGGCCGGCATGAGGTGGGTCACTGGTGTAAGCCTGCAAAACCAGCAAGGTTACCAACATGCTGGTTGTTCATGAGCATAGAGGCACACCTGTGGGGTTCATTGTCAGCTATTTGTCTTTCAGCCTCACTGCTTATTCCATACTGTGAATGTGATCATGTGTCATGATGTCCTCAACATGGACACCATGTCAGGCCAAACTTCACCTCATCATTTATGGCTTCTCTGTCCACCTGGGCAAGGGAATGTCTGACATATTCTGGTATCTGTTCCCTTTGCCCAAAGATGACAAACACCTTGTCATCACCATTTGAAACCAAGATAATTACATCTCCTTTCATGTACATGATCCACCTGGGCACAGTGGAGCAAGAGACTACAGCAAACATGGAATGGTCTGACACCCCTATACTAACACCACACACAAGAGGGTCTTCCTGAGCACTGAGTGGGCCCACTTCCAGTCAGTACAGGGACTTGGACCCAGGAGATAGGGAGGAGTCAGAAAAAACTCTGTCTCTCTCTCTCTCTCTGTCTCTCTGTCTCTCGGTCTCTCTCTCTCTCTCTCTCTCTCTCACACACACACACACACACACACACACACACACACCCAGTGGTATTTCCTTTCATCATTGCAGATAGCTCTATACTTGCTATAAAATCCTTGAAACCTGACTTCAACATCTAGGTCTCCTTGCAGATGGACTTCATTTTGTCTTTTCTCTTGCAATTGGGTCATATTTTCCTGTTTTTCATTTTGTTTTGTGTTTTTATATCATTATGGACATTGTGACTGCTGTGTTTGTAACTCTGGTTTCTCTTAAAGGGTAAAGATTTGTTTGTTTTGCCTATTCTTTCTCTTGATCCTATTTCTTCATATGTCAAAACTATATTTTTTAATGTCATATGTTGCATCTGAAAATTTATGAGCTTGGATAATGTTATCTCCCTTTAGAGATGATTTACCCAATTCTCTGATAAGCAACAAAAGGCATATCCGCTCAATCTAATCATGGACTTAACTGACTTAAAGCTGTTTTTCAGTGTCTGTTAGGCTTCAAACTTTTTCTTTTTTGCCCATGTTCCTACAGTATAGCCCTCCAGGGGTCCCAATTGACAGTCTGGGCTATTTAGTAAAACCCCCATTCTGGGGGGGCTTCTAAGCTCCATTTCTTTTCTCAACAGCAGAAGACTACCAAAATTCTTTTCTGCTTCACCATCACTTTTTGCTTTATTTCTTAGCTTCTTTTCATGTGCAGCTAAAATGGCAAATGCTTTGGGGGGTAAACATGTACCCAGTGTCAAGGTGACTTACTTGCACCTTTCTTCTCACTGAAATCTTAAACTTTCAAATTCAGGCTGCTTTGGCTGCCTCCAAGTCAACTTGTATCTTCCCAGACTGAAGAGATAGCTTTACAATCATACTGGCTTCTCTGCCAATATCTACTCTGGCACTCTTCTTGGTCTTTTGATCTCTCGACCTAAGCAGAATATGAACAAATGTCCTAAGAGAAAAAACAGCATGCAGAAAGTTGGGCACACTTTAATAAATTGTTTGATATGGCCCCTCACACCCTGGTACATTAGAAGCTCTGTTGTTGTTTTGTTGTTTAATTATTCTAGGTGAAACTATTGGCCTACAACATACTACTCCATCATAGCCAGGAGACATACCTAGAATGAATATTTCTGAGATATCACTAAATTATGGGCATACCTTGTTTTATTTCGCTTCTCTTTATTGTGTTTCACAGACATTGTATTTTTTACAAACTGAAGGTTTGTGGAAGCCCAACATCAAGCAAGTCTATCAGCACAATTTTTTCAATAGCATTTGCTCATTTGTGTCTCTGTGTCAGATTTTAGTAATTCTTGCAATATCTCAAACTTTTTCAATCTTATTGTTTTTTTGTTATGGTGATCGATGATTACAACTCATTGAAAGCTCATGATGTTTAGCATCTTTTAGCAATAAAATATTTTTAAATTAAGGTATGTACATTGGCTTTTAGATATAATGCTTTTACCCACTTAATACACTACAGTAGAGTTAAAATATAACTTTTATATGCACTGGGAAACCAAATAATTCATTTGACTTACTTTATTATGATTTTTGCTTTATTGCAGTGGTCTGGAACTGAACCTGCAATATCTCCAAGGTATGCCTTTTATTTTATAACATAAATGTTTATGATCACATTATATTTCATTGAACTGGTGTTCTATAACTTTCTCAATATCCTTCTATGATATTTATGATGATCTCATTTAAAAAATTTTTGCAGTTGACATCTAAATTTATATAGTTTTTCCTGAAGAATGATTTCTTCAGAATTAATTCAAAATATTGTGCCAATCTGCAACACCACTTACAAGTGTAATTGCTGCATTTTTATTTCTAGTTCTCCAGCATGAAAGACTTTTATAATAATTAGTTTTGTATGACTTAATGTTTACAAATAACATCTTATTTCAAAGTGAATTCTCATTGATCACTGGGTATGCCTGACTGGCTCAGTCCTTGAGCCTGACTCTCTTGAACTCAGGGTCATAAGTTCAAGCCCACATCAGGTGTGGAGCCTACTTAAAAAAATAAATTTGAATTCACGTTGATCGCTTACAAAGTTAAAAATTGTATTATATTTGGGGCATGGGGAGTAATTTCAAGGGCTGCATGTCAATAGAGCTGTTAGGTTAATATCCATAATTATAACAATGAATCAATCCATTTCTCCAGTTGTTTGTGGTATGTTTTCCCTTGTATTTTTCTCAGAATTTTGCACAATATCTAAGACATATGATGGACCCAGTCAACATTTATTAACCTGAATACCATCTTTACTTTTCTTTTTCAATAATTTTAGACAGTCTTCAAATAACATTTCAGAGGCTTTAGTTGTACATGTTACAAAATTGTGGCTTACCAGTTAAAACCATTTACCATATGTCCAATATCCTTCTTTCCTGTATGCCTCATTCTGATCTATTTTATCATCATGAGAAATAATATTCATTAGTTATATATCTGTTATCTAGAATTATATTGGTAGGTTTTTCTGATATCTGTAGCAAACTGCAAAGGGAACACAACTATATTCCTGGACTTGAGCAGGCACATAATAACAGTTTTTGAAAAATGAGGACATTATTCATGGCTGCTAGATAAAACATGTCAGCCTGAGTTTTTGATTAGAAAAACAGTCAGTTCTGCTCAACCATCATTCTCTAAACTCCTATCTTTCTGTAAGCAAAGATAATGTAGCCAACTTGTCATCAATAATATGGTTTTGAGTTGCCTTTTTGGGAGTAGTAACTAATTTGCAATGATCTTTTCTTATATTGTAAAATTTCTGGGCAAGCTGAAATCATGGCAAAGCAGTTTATTGTTATTAATGATATTTTCAGGAAAAAATATTTTCAAGATATACTTTAAAATGTATAATATACAATACCCTTTAAAAATTCTTGATAGATTTAAAGTTACTTGGAAGCATATAATACATGCATCTTGATTTTCTCATAAAAACCATTATATTTGCTATATTAAATTTAGAAGTATAGTTTATTTAAGCAATAACTACAAATGTCCTAATTAAATTTTCTATAGTGCTGTTGGTTTTTTAAAATCTGAAACCATAAGCTACTTAACATTAAAAACTTCAAAATCTCTTGAGGTATTGAGAAGCAGGCTAAAATTTGTGAAAAAACAAAAAGAAAACATCTTTGCTAAATAAAAATAAACATTTTTAAAAAAGAGTATGTATTTTGGATCTACCCCTTTCCAGAGAAACAGGCAGGTAAAAAATAAATTTTTTTAATGAGCCAAAAAAAATAGAGTAAAAAAAGTCCTTTAACTCTTGAAATAAAATTGCCTTTATTTGGTTTTATTTTAAGACCAGAAAAAAAACTTTAAATATATTTTATTCCTCCACTATCCAATGAATAAATACCCTTTCCATCATTTCTTTCATGTAGTTATCTATATTCTGGGATTTCATGGCTGATGAAAGGTGTACATTTCAAGAGGTATCCAGGGAAGTCAGTGTTGCTTTGATACCTTATCATTTTGTCAAATTGAAGACAATAAAAACATCAACCAAGAAAACCTAAGATCTACAAATATCATTTCCCAATAGAAAGAATATCTTATACCAAAAAAAAATAAAGACAGACACAGTCTCAGCAAAAGAAAGATTTTTCACTGAATATGTTTCACTTTGTAGAAAAGTCATTATAGCTTTTATATTTTATTTTTTTCAAATTTAGCTTTATCATATAAAAATTTTATTTCTAGAACTGAGTATGGTTATAGGGTGGGTTCACTTTGCCTCATAAATCAAAAATTACCTTTAAAAGAAAGAAAAAAAAAACTTCACAGACTAGAGCCAATTCCCAGAGTAACGTATACCTAATCTAACTGCCTCCAGCCACCGAAAACTTATTATTATTTTTATTGAAGTAAAAGGGTTGGAATCATATTAGTAATTTCTAGATGTCTTTCTGTTATATTTTATCCTTTTCGGGGACTCCTGAAACCCAAAGCTTTGAATATATTGAAAGAACCTTTCTATAATTTAATGGGCTACTTTATTTCTTGATTCTGTCTGAATTCAAGCAGATAGGTGAGCTTAAGATAATGGCCAACATCTTTGAAGCAAGAAGCAATAATCAGAGGTCTTACCCACAGAGTGCCAGAAGGCTTTTCTTAGCAGCATCTGGCACTGCATTCCCAGATCAAATAGCTAATACTCTGTTCTCTAACTGCTGAAAATACCTTTCCACCATGAGTTCTCATGTGCAGCATGGTTTTCTATCCTATTGAGTACCATAATAGCATAGCCCGTATCTAATGAGAAGTGTCCCTGGAGGCAGACATGAATCTTGCTTGCTTGTGAGAGTTGTATTATTTGTCCTTGGTTACAGAAATAGTGATGATCTTTTCCTGTGTAATTTAACATCCTCCTCCTGCAACATTTGTAGGAATCACTCTGGGGGAGTAAGAGCTGAGTAACAGTATTTCAGCACTTAACCAAAGGGATTTAGTTCTAATATTATTCCCATCCTACTTATTTTCTATGCTGCTACAGAACTTCTTTGCAAATATGTTCATTGCCTTTTTACCTGCATCTTGTAATTTTCAGGGTAAAATTCAAGGTCTTTGTAGCATGGAGAAACTTCCTGACCTGATTCCTCCCTGCTCTATCTTCAAGATCTTTGATCTTCTGCCATGACTTCCACCCCTGCAACTGAAAACTGCAACTGCATTGAACCACCAGCTCCCCAAAGTCCCCTACTCACTCGTACCTATGTGGCCTTAGCTTAAAATGCCCTTTCCTACCACGCTTTTCCTGCGTTATGTACACCAGTAGTTATCAAATAAGCTTCCCCTAAGCACCGCGCCTCTCTGAGCTACCACAGCGTTCTGTGTGCAGCTCCATCCCAGCACAAACAACACTTGTATCTCAGCTTCAATTTTGCCCACCAGTAGATTGTATCTTGAAAATGAGGATCTTATTGCATCCATCTGTGTGTCCCCAGCATTTTGCACAGTGCCTGGCATATGGTAGTCTCCCTGGAAATTTATTTTTCTTCTCTACTTTGATAATTGATAAATACTCTTTAATATGATCCCCTTTTCAACCAGCTGCACACCTTTATAGGAAAACTGACGAGAAACTGGGATGAAAACTGAAAGAAACAAACCTACCCGCCCCCAATGCCTATCAAAATAACACAATTAACCTCAAGTTGTCCGACCACATAGTGACTAAATCGCAGACCTTTCGATATCCCTTGTCTTACCAGGAATAAAGGTCATTTCCCTTTGTGCAGTGCAGTAATGTTTGATGTTTTTGTAAAGATGCATCAAGCTCTACTGCCAGTGACAGCCATAGCGCCTATGTGACCACGGTATGTAGAACAGCTGTTGACTGTTGTGATGACTTCTAAATGAAGTCAGGATGACAATGAATTTGTCATGCTCTTTTACAGTGACAAGTCAAAAACACCGCTTTAGATTTTCAGCTTCTTGGTATAGTCTGCATTTTCTTTAAAATATTCCCCAGTCATCATGCTGATGGATTGACAAGCTCAAAATAATTTTCTCAAAGGGAAAATTCAGCAAAGCTTCACAAACCTGGTTCAAAACCTAATGAAGTTCAGAAAATAAAAAAAGTGGATGAAAGGAAATAGTGTCTCCATCAGGGCATACTCCACTTAGATTAAGGAGAAAAGTCAAAATACATTTCTCTGCATAAGATCATCCCAACTTTATACCCACAAACACATGCATTTTTTTTTCATGCAGCAAAATATAAAAAATGCTGCCAATGAGAATTGTAAAACAATGCACAGGTTTGTTTTGTTTTGTTTCGTTTTTACTTAGGAATAATCTATTAGTAACAATCTAGTGACCCATGTTAATTAAAATAATCCAACTAATTTTTCTTTGTAACTGTGCGAATCTGTTGCTATAGATATGACTAGTTGAATTGGCCCCACCATTCTCAGTTGTATTCAATCAATGTATTGTTTTGTGAATGTAGCATGTACAGAGGCAGAGTATCGTACGAGAGAAATGTTTACTTAGCATTAACTCTTTGCCAGGCACTGGGTCAGTTTCATTACATTATTATTCAATCATTACAAGTATTCTATAGATATTTATATCTGCTTTTTACAAAGGAGGAAAATGTGGGTCAAGTAAATAGCGAACCCAGGATTAAAATCCAGGTCAAAGTGACTGCAAAGCCCTTATTCATTTCATAGTGTCATATTATCCATAAGACACCTCACTTGTGATTTTTCTTCATGCAGTCCCTGTCAATACTGAGCAGGATAACCTCGAATGGGTTTGTTTAGAGGCAGCCACGTGACTCGGTTCTGCCCAATGACTTGTGAGCAGAGGTGTGCCAGAGGTATCTGGTCATGATCTTATTGTTCTTAAAAAGAGACACATATCGGAAAGGCTACATTTGGTATGATTCTGTCTATCATTGTGGAAAAGCCAAAACTATGAAGACCGTAAAATGATCAGTGGTTGCCAGGGGATAAGGAGTATCCAACACTATGAGTGACCCCTAATATAAGCCGTGGAATTTAGGTAATAATGATCCATCAGTGTAGGTTCAGCAAGTGTAACAAATGTACTAAGGTAATGCAGGATGTCAGTAGTGGGAGAGGTTGTGCACGTGTGTGAAGGATTATATGGGAGCTCTCCATACTTTTCACTCAATTTTCCTGTGAACCTAAAGCTATTCTAAAAAAATTAAGTTTATTACTTTAAAAAATAAGCATAGACCATGTAACGTTAAGTCAAATTACCAAAATTATTCTGTAAGTGTAAAAGTAATATGTAGAAATAACCATAATTTTTAAAATTTGGAGCATGTTGATACAGTGATAGTGAATTTGTTTAGATCTGTGTCTTATCTGGAGAAAGTGATTTTAAATCAGATTATTCTGTTGTTTGCTTATTTTACTTGATGATAACTGTTGACTAAGGTAGCAATTATAATTTTACTTCCCAAAAAGGACTAGCAATTGGGAACTAATTTCATAAATCACAATTCAGCAGTTTATACTTTTCTCATTAAATTGACAGACCACACTCTTAGTGAATGACCCACCACTTTTACCAGAAGGGACAGAATTGAAGAATATTCTTTATATGCCAATTTATTTTTCTTTGGTTATGGAAAGTTGCATTGCTGTTTATCTTATTAGAGATAATCTCACAGTAGGGCTTTAAAAGTCTTAAAACTATCCATAGAAGTGAAGGAGTGTGTGTGTGTGTGTGTGTGTGTGTGTGTGTGTGTGTGATATTTTGGCTTTACTGTATTCAACGATAGTGACTTGTACCTTTGTAGGGACCTTCAATTCTTACCTTTCTGCCTCACATATACCTGGGACCTAGTGTGAGACTGTGCACACAGCCAACATGATGAAGTGGGTAAAATTATTTCCCAATTCTAATACTTACTGTTGTATAGGGCCTAACTACTTAGCCTCTTTGTGCCTCAGTTTATTGTTCGTCCAACATCTTTTCTGACAATTAAGCATCTAAAAGAAGAAGGAAATATAGACTAACATTCAAGTATATTGAGGGGTGGCTCTACAACCAAAATCTTACTGGATCATATTATTAACGTAGAGTGACAGAAGGCAATAGGATTGAGAACTGACAAAACTGATATTTGGTTTTCCCTTAACGATAGGAGTGTTTTGAGACTTTAAGAAGCCCTGTAAAAGCTCAGTGGTTTGAAGTTAACAGAGATCTTGTGCAACCAACACCTGTATCTGGGTTAAGGCAGTGGAGAAAAAAGCTGTTTAAGAGAAATTTTCCATCTCGACAGGAATCCAACTGCCAAAAGGGACGTACTGTTGGGAAAAGGGTTCCCCGATAAAGGCAATGGGCACGAGGACACCTGGATTAAAACTCTGTAACAAAATGGGGCATAAAGGGCCCAAAGTAGATAAATATTTCTCTAAACCTCAGGGAGTTTAAGCACATCTGAACACATCTTGAGAATTTGTGTGCTTGGTGGCAAAGGACATTTATTGACAGGAAATGTGTCATACAAATATACTTTTGTTTTAGTTTCCTTGGGAGTTGCCCTAAGTACCTAGAGGGAGGGGTTTTAGAAGAAACTGGAGGCTTAAAGTGAGTCTTTCTGAAGCTTTAGGAGAATACATGATGATATGACAAACAAATTGAAGTAGCAAGGTCATTTGTTTAAGAACCTAATATGGAGGAAAGGGACCACAGGTCGCGTTTTAAGAAAATCACTCTCACAAGAGACATTAAGCACTTCAGGTCACCATCAGAAGCTAGAAGAATAGCAGTGACACTGCTAGCTCATTAGGATAGAGTGGATAACAATATGAATGATAAATGTGGCAGAAATGGGGGACAAGCAGACTTTATCAGAGACACTGCTGGATGATAAAGAGACCTGAGTCTCATTTTTCTCATTCTGTTGAACTTGGAGCCAAATTTGCTTTTTCAAACCATTTCTATTATTCACATACTTCGTCAATGGCATGGTCCAAAGATGCAAGAGACACAAAATAAATACATCTAAAAGCTAATCAATGATGGATACGTTGAGGGGGTTAGTGTTTCTTAAAGAAAGAAATCAACAGTAATAGTAAGACTAAAAGAAAAGAAAATGAAAATACATAGATCTCTTCAGTGAGGATTCATGAATTTGTAAACATAACATTGTCTTACTTAACTTTGTAAATAAAATTTTTAAGTAATTAATGCTTAATTTGCTTAATTTAGCAAAAGATAAAGAAAGATCAGCCAAACTGAGGTATAAGTACTAGATCTAACACATAGATCTGACTTTGGTCCATATCAGTTCAGTTTCACAGGAATTTTGCCAAGACTATCTTCTTCAGAAAGGCCCATAAAAATACTTCAGTGTTTTCTCCTAGAGAATATACAAGTTATCATTTGTCATCCTGCAAGTTTTTGTGTAATTTTCAATGAGAAGACAAAATATCTGCTTTTGGAGATGGTGTCAGAAAAAAATTCTTTAGACAAACTGAAAAATACCTCAGAAATGAAGATGCATGAGATGCAGGTTTCAAGCTTAAAATCCTTATTTTTTCAAACATATATGAATGAAGCGAAAACATCAATAGAAAGTATGTTTGTATTATATATTAATCAGGATTCTTCAGAGAAACAAACCAGTAGGACACACACACACACACATTTATAGAGAGATTTATTTGAAGGATTATCTTACCTGGTTATGGAGGTTGGCAGGGTGGGCAAACAGGCTTGAGACCCAGGAAGAGCTGATGTTGTAATTCAAGTCAAAAGGGCATCAGACTGGAGAACCAAGAAAGAGCCAAAGTCACAATCTCTGGTAGAATTCCATCTTGCCTGGGAAGTGTTAAGGTCTTCAGCTGATTAGATGAGGCCAACCCAAATTATGGAGGACAATTTGCTTTACAGAATGTTTACTGATTTAAATATTAATCTCATCCAAAACACTCTCACAGAAACATCTGGAATAATGCTTGACCACATATCTGAACACCATGGTCCAGGCAAGTTGACACACAAATAAGCCATCATAGTATCTATAGATCCATTTATTTTTAAAATTCAGGCTTTCTTTCCAAAATCATAAACATGTGAGAAAAGACATCCTAAATACAAGATATTTCATTGACTGCCTACAATTATTAAATAAATAATAAGTTTGCCACAGCTCCCATTAGTTTCAGTACTTCAGATATATATACCTCTGGCATTTTCTCAGTTGTCAGTAAGTTAGGTAAAAAATTTGCCACAGTATTATGTCTCTGCTTAACAAATATAGAAAGGGAGTATGAGAGATGACTATTTCCCAAAAAATTTATCTTTCTCTAGATAACTTTACGTTCAAACACCTTGAACATTTACTAATTTTTGACACACATGTGATGCCAGTTTGCTGAAAGAACTGCTGAGTGAGAACTTGAAGGCCAGTAGTGGTTGGCATATACTACACATATGACCAATGCACATGGAATATATGATCGAAAGATGGCTATGAATAGCATACTTTCTTCCTTGCTTCATGAGATAGCATAAGCCAAACATATTGAACATTTGATGTCACCTGTATGAACACCTTAAATAAATAAATAAATCATTCAGTCCAGGCTTTGTGTTTTTGTGTACATTGCTCAAGCTCATTTTTGAAAATTTTTGAAATTCGTTTCTTAGTACATGCCTGTACCCAATTCTCAACACAACTTATGCATTTCTATTTTCTTTATTATGTATTCCTTTCTTCTCTCTAACTCGTCTTTTTCTTTTTCCTTACTATCGTTTCTTATTTATAGTTCTCATTTCTGTCTTTTTTTTTTTCTTGGCAGTGTTTAAGCTTGACATCACTCTTCCCTATCCCCTATTGTATTATTTAGTCCTTTTACAAGCACTTGAAACTAAGCAGTTCTCTAGCTTTTCGGTGATTTTAAACTCATTTGTCTTGCTATTTGCATTTGTGTTTGTCTCAAAGTTCTATGAAAAGTTCTAGAGTTCTATCTAAATATGTGTTCAGGAAGTATAAATGTCTATTGACAAAAGTATAAAGTAAATCATAGGTGTATAAAGATGATGACAGTTGTTGATGATGATAATGATGATGTCATGATGATAATAACAGCAAATGACTTGCAGAGTGAACTACTGCCAGTTATCACTACCTACCCTATCCTCTCTCATTTTGATATAGCTGCCCTTTGAAAAACATGGCCTTTAGAACTTTGCTTTTTATTCTAACAAACAGAAACAAACAAGATGATGCCTGATAATGTTGATGAGCCATGGTTGAATAAGTGACTCAGAGCGAACACATATAGGCTGGCCAGCGACTTGTGGAATTGTTGGAAAATCAAACTTGGCTCAGTCTGATTCCAGTTTCAGGAATTTGGAACCTAAAATGCTTTGTTAGTAAAATATGCTACAGCTCGGAGGCCATGACATAAAGCTGAAGTTTGTAGACATTATCTGAATATATGCATGTATATAAATTGATCAAGTCAGAGAGTGGTGGAGGCTGGTGGTGGAGATGATGCAGCCAACTCTGGGGCATAGCTGAGTACAGACAGATGATATAGTGCTCGAGAGATGCAGAGTAAGCTCCTGATTTTCTGGTTTGAAATTTCTAGTTCCACTTTTGCCTCTAACACTCATGAGATTCTCAAGTAGCTTTCTGTTCCTTGACACTAGAAGGGTCTTACGAGTTTCATAAGTTTCTGCTTCAGAAGGAAGAAAAAGTAGGATTTTTGTTATTATATCTTAACATATATTCTACATAACTATTCAAAACAATATTTATTCAGCATCTATTATAAATAAAAATCTCCCCATAATTCATAATTAGAAGTAGAGTATACCCATTTTGTATTTCTTCACAGAATTGGATGGCATCTATTATCACTTCTTTTTTTCTATTTAGAAATAGAACTCCCACGTTTCGGTATGTCACATGTTCCAGTAAAGTTCTGAGTCTCTCAATCTCCCTTGCAACTAGGTGAAGCTAGGATTATAAGTGAAAGTGATCTGTGCAACTTCTAGGCTGATTCTCTAACAGGAGGGAGCATGCTCTTGATTCCTCCTTACCCCTTTTCCATTGGCTGGAAGGTATCCCTGCTGATAGCAATCATCTTAGGCTATATGGTAGTTGCACTATGATAATGACAGTCTCTGATATTATGGATCCTCCATTTAAGATCTGGAGTCTTTATCCTTGTATTCTTGCATGAAATTTCTATCTTATCTAAGCCAGTGTTACTTTGCCTTGTTAGTACAACCAAAGAGATATCTTAACAAACATAGACAGTATTGGTGATAAGGGGATTCTGTTAAAAGGAAGAAGGAAAAAGGGGCGCCTGGTGGCTCAGTTGTTAAGTGACTGCCTTTGGCTCAGGTCATGATCCCAGGGTCCTGGGATCGAGCCCCGCATCAGACTCCCTGCTCAGCAGGAAGCCTGCTCCTCCCTCTCACATCCCCTTGCTTATGTTCCCTCTCTCGCTGTCTCTCTCTGTCAAATAAATAAATAAAATCTTTTTTAAAAAAAAAGGAGGAAGGAAAAATATTGAAGGTAATTAGGTTAAATAAGATAATTTAGTTTTGGAATTTAGTACCAAGTACATACTTCAGCAAAATGTTGAAAGTAATGGACAAAAAATACCTCTGGATATATAATAAATCAACTGAACTATGTTGAAATTGCAAACAGTTACTTTTAAATGTTATATTATGTTCCCATGGCTTGTACTAAAATAATAAAGGTTGTATCTTTTTATGCTGAAAAAAACAAATAGTACATTTGGATTAATAGTCTAATACAATGGATTAAAGTCTGTTTGGGAAAAGAAAAGAAGAAGAAGAAAGGAAGGGGGAAATTGCATAAAATTTATGTGCTCTTAATATCACAATGAAGTAAATAAACAATACAGTCATGTTTCACCAAGTATAGTTAAAATAGGGGCTAAAACTGTGCTGCCACGTGCTCTTCCTGATTGCCCTGGAAGGAGAACTTGTCTATAGTAATGCCATTATAGTGAATATTATATATGCAAATGAAGCAAATTAGAGATAGAACTAGCCACACATTGTCTAATCAGCACCCTGTCAGAACAACAAAAACTAAGGCCATGAGTGAAAGAACTTTAACTGTATACAGAATGCTTAATTTGAATCTCTGCTTGAAAAATCTTTTGACTGGCATACCTATTTTTCCCTATGACTTTGCTAAAAGTTAGGGTATATAATAAGTATGTAGTTGCATATTCATATAGTCTCATCAATTCCACATATTGGCATCACTGCCTTAAAGAACCGTTCATCTGAGAAATGGTGTAAATTCTTTCTCTTGGTAACCTGTGCAGACTGTTTGGGGTTCAGAATGATTGTAAAATCTTGCTGCTTAGATTGCTTTCCTCACACTGATTACTACCAACCAGGGGGATTAGAATGGCCCGGAGGGGCAGTGGGAATAAGACAGAGAGATAACACTCCATGGAAACTGTATGGATTTAATACAGATTCCAAAACCAAACATTCTGAATCCAGATCTGTTATCAGCATAAAAAGGTTTTGTTTTGATGATGGTGGGACTGGACTGTCCTCTCTATAAATATGATAATTATTCATTACAGCTAGAATACAAATCTTCATTTAATCAAAGATATTAAATGTGTTTGTTCCTATCAAATATTGGCTTTATTTTTTGTATGAAAATAATAGACCAATTTTATAGAATTGTATTCTGTTAAGGTAGTTGTAGTTATTATTTATCAATATTTATAGAAGACCATAAACTTGGATTTCCAAGGACAACGAGGAATGAAGAAGTAAATAATATCCATATAGGTATGCCACATTTCCAAATACCAGAATAAAAGCTTCTTATCTTACAAGACAGACTTGCAAGACTTATTTACTCTGGGAAGCCATCTCAAAATCCTTACTTTTGTGTCTAGGTTAGGTCTGTGCTCTGTACTCCAATGGCACAATTTATTACGCCATTATAAACACTTGTGAATTTATTTATCTGCCTCTGTAGGATTAAGTCCCTTACAGTAGGAACATATATTACTTCATCCTCATGTGTTCCAGTTATTGATTGCTGCACAATGAATGACTCTAAAACTTAAAACAACAATAATCATTTATTTTGTTCACAAATCTGCCATTTGGACAGACCTCAGCAAGGATGGTTTGTTTTTATTTCACAAAGTGGCAGTGGAGTGGCTGAACTAGGGCAGGAAAATCAACTTCCAGGATGGCTTCTATGAATTACTGGTATATTGGTTATTTATTAGTGCATAACAATTTAACTCAAATTTAGCAGCTTAGAAAAACAAAAACATTTGTGGGTGTTTTGTTTGTTCCACACAGTTTTTGTGGGTCAGGTATTTGACAGAGAATTAGTTGGATTTTTCTTCTAGTCTCTCATGATGCTACAGCCAGACATTGATGAGGGTTGCAGTCATCAGAAGCCTTGATTGAAGCTGGAAAATCTGTTTTTTAAGGGGCTTGCTCACATTGATTGTGAGTTGGTACTAGCTATTGACAGAAGACCTTAGTTCCTCACTATGTGGACCTCTAGGACTGCTTGAATGACCTTATGACATGGCAGCTCGCTTTCCCTAGTGTGGTAAGAGAAAGAGAAAAACAGAAGTTGCAATGGCTTTTAATGTTTAGCTTAAGAAGTCACACACTGTTGTTTCTGCAATATTTGACGGGTAAAGCACAGTTCAACTTTTTTCAATGTGGGAGGATATTACATAAGGCCATGGATACCAGAAAGAAGGGATCATTGTGGGTCACTTTAGAGGCTGGCTACCACAGATGGCATTTTGGTACTGGCTGTTACCTGTGTTTTTTGATAAGCCTGTTAGGGCTTCCACACAGCATGGTGACTAAATCTCAAAAGGAAGAAGAGGCAAGAAAACCAGGAGGCAGGAGGTGGCAAAATGGTTGGGTCAGTTTTGGGGTTTATACTCAGAAACTGGTACACCATATTTCCATTTTATTCTACCAATAGAAGCAGTTATCTATCCTATACGGAATATGCAATAGGAGGAATGTCAAATGTTTTGTGGTCATCTTTAATATCTGACATGATTGTTTTTGTGTTTGACATCATGTAGTAAAATCGTGTGTATGATTCTGCACTTAGCACGATGTTCAGTAGGAATGGACTAAATATGAGTTCAAAGAGCAAATGAGCTTTGTGTTTATTTTGTAAAGAAATGATTGGTACAAGTATATCTTACAATCATTTTAAAATTGAGATTTTTACATATATTAGTACATTCACAAATAGAAGGAATAAAAGCTGCTTTTATGTTCTAGTTAAAATACACATTAAGATTACCCATTTAGCATTGCTCTTTCATAAAGAGAAAATCAAATTGTAGAAACTGCTTTTTCAAAACAGCTTCATAAAAATGAGTCCTGAGTAGAAGCTGCCGCTATTAAAGCTGTGATGACATAACATCGTTATTATTTAAAGTTGAATTAGTAGATAGTAAATATCACAGCCATTAAGGAATGGAATTCATAGAATTTCTTTCAAAGAGATGAATTCCTTATGAGGTAAACTCAGAGGAAAACTAAGAGAAAGGTTCATGAAATTTCTAGATGCCTTTTAACATATGGCTTATTCATAACCAATTTTAGTAGGAATGTGTAATTCCAAATATTCAGGCATGGGGTGGGAGGGGCATTATTATACAAAGATATGTCCAAATTGGTTTAAGCAAAACTCCTTTATTGAAAGACAGCATTTGAAGCATCAATGTCTATGTTGTTTACACTTTTAACAAAAAGATAACTGTATTTTTTGAAAGGTAGTAAAATAAAATTACAGTCCTGCTGAGTCCAGCTTTACTTTTAGACAATTCTTTTCAAACAAATTATAAAGGTTTTGTAAAATCAAGGCAGATATTTAATTATTATCACAAGAGCAGCACCATTCCAATATAACCTTCAGTAACACATATTATCAATCAAATTGAATTTTTAAGAGTGTTTTGTAGAGAATACACACTCGATTATGTACTCTGTGTCATGAATAGTTTTCTAAGGACTTTAATCCATATTGGCTTTAGCCCTGTTCCCTAGGGTTCTTTCCAGCATTAAATCTGGAGTGAGAATATGTAATGAATAGATAAGCAGCACAGTACAGTGTCTAATAGTAGTATGCAAACCATAACACAGACTGAGTTTTGTTGCTATTTCACAGCTAAGCACAAGCTGCAGCAACTTGACTGTGACCTGAATAATCAAAAATAAATAAATAAATAAATAAATAAATAAATAAATAAATAAATAAATAAACGTGACTGATTTTCACCTTGAATAACTATGGAGAAGTTTTACTTATCAAAAAAAATTGTCCGTGAAGTCTTCTCTTCGTTAGCACTCTCCTAGTAAATTATTTTGAACACAGAGCAGATTCCGTAATGCTTCCCTGTATTAGATGCTATATACCGTGAAGGCAACTGGACAGCCTGATGTGCGTTAGTAACAATAGCAACTACAAAATCTTCTTTTAATTTTTTTTGCATAAATCAATACATAGAAAAAGAAGTAGCTTTCAGAGATATTTAAACCGAAACTATGAGAAGCCAGATTTCAAGGATTCTAGTTATAGAAAAAGAGGAGTGTAGAGTCTGAGTTAGGAAAGAGCTTAGCATATACAAGAGACTATCAGAAACTGAATATGGCTGAAGTGCAGAAGTGAAGCAAGAGGGAGAGTGATACAATTTGAGTTTGGAGGGTAGGCAAGCAACAGTGCATACCTATAGGCAGACAATGTATGCCATGATGAAAGAAGAAAAAAAAAGGACTTCTTGCCAAGGACAATGGGAAGATATAGAAGAGTTTTAAGTTAGAAAATATTTTGCTCATATGAGTTTTAGTGGATAGATTGTAAGGGTGCAAAGTGAATCTATGGAGACAAAGAGATCATTCAGGTTGGAAATGATGATATACACTAGGGTAGAAGCAATGATGATGGAATGGAACAGACATATTTGAAATACATTGTAGAGAACCATTGGAACAGGAGTGGACTGGTTAGGCAACGTACAAGACATGGAGATATCAGGAAGGACTATCAGGTTTCTGAATTGAGCAACTAAATCAATTTCAGTGTCCTTTAGTGTGATGGGGAAAGCCTGGATGGGAAGTAGGTTTTGGGGGAAATTAAATAGTTTTATTTAAGGAAATGTTAACTCTAAGATGCTTGTGAAATACGTAAGTGGCAAAGTCAAATATTTCTTCAGTTAAATAAGTCAAGATATAAGAAAAAAATGTCAGGACTGTTATATATAAGTATGGGAGCTGACAGCATAGAGATGATTTTCTAAGTCATAGGAATGGATGAGCTCATATAGCAAGGAAATGTAAAGACAGGAGACAAGAACTGAGCTCCATGCAGAACTTCAATAGTTGTATATAGAAAGAGCAACTAAAACCTTTGTAAGAAAACCAATAGAGCATAGTGTTATAAAAATTGAGAGAAATATTTCTTCAAAATGATGGTGGTCAATTATGTTGAAAGATGCTTCAAGGTCTGATAAGATAAGCATAGGAAATGGCAATTTCAGCAGGTTGGTGGGGATAGAATACTGATTAGAAAGGTTAACAAAATAACAGGGTGTGAAGAAATGAAGACTGATGACTCAAAATCCTTTATTATGAACAGAAACAAAGAAATGTGGAGAAACTAGGGGGGACATGTGGGATCAAGGGCAGATTTTTTTTGGTAAGTAGGGAAGTACTCTGGCAGGTTTATATATATTGATGGGAATGATACACAACAGAAAGAGAAAATGATGATGCAGAAAAGTGGGGTTATTGTCAGAGCATGCCTCTACCTGGCTGGGGTAGAGATATACAGAAGGAACAGGGTGATGAATGAAAGGTGAAAGGTTAAAGGAAGGAGTCAGTTGCTCAAGAAGGGAAGGATGGAATATAGAAAACAAAGAGGAGGGACATAACTGGGGGAAGCAGGAGCAGATGGGACAATGTGTGAAATAATTATTTCAGAGAGTGAGAAATGAATTTTATTGGAAAACACAGCAGAACTGATATGCCGAATCAGAGACCTGTTTGAGGTTTGTGGTTATGAATTTAAAGTGAAACCAGTGCTCTGTGGTTTTCTCTGGCAATATTCATTTCCTTGGGTACAGGCAAAGAGAAGAAAATAATTTGGTTTCTCTAGGATTGAGGATATATCATGTGATAACAACAGAGGGAGAGAAGAGCAAGTGAGCCGAGGATGTTTGCCAAGGTGTGATCATAATTATAGACCAGGTAATTTAATCTGAACAAGGAATGTAGTAAAGACAAGAGGGAAGAGGCAAAGAGTGAGAAAAGGTGAAGTCCCTTATTTTGGTCTCCAGAAAGTGGAATTAGAGGAGTTGTGGTTCTACAGCAAATGTCTTAGAAGTATAGAAAGTTATGATGAAGTATTGGGGTGTGTGAAACCCAGATGTAAGAAAAGACTCAATTTCTGATGACAGCATCCAGGTGCATCCAGAAGAGTAGATGGCTGAGGTGGAGTGGAAGAAATGTCATGGGGTGGTGGAGAGAAAAACAAAACAAAACAAAACAAAACTGAGATTCCAGTTTCTGTAGAGATCACTGATGCATAGGTCAGTAAGGATAGAAGAGATAAAGAAGACTGTGAGCCAGGAATGGGAGTTTTCAAATGTGTGCAGTAAACCAGATTTCAGTCTCTACGCCTACAAGATGCAGGGCATATTTATTTCATTGAATTGGTCTTTTTAATGCAATCAGATTTATTTCTCTTCGGTTTACATGAACTCATGAAAAATGGAACTTTTTCAATATAGTTTTTCAATTACGTATACTGAAAATTTACACATTACAAACCAAAACACCTCACCACTGCAGTTCTGGGAAGTGCTGAATCCGGAGATGACTGAGAATAGCTGCTGAGGTAGCAAGACAGCACCAGGGAAGTCACAGAAGAGCTAGACACCTAGGAGTAGAGGAAAGAAAGGCATTCAGTAGCGGATTACATCAGCATTGAAGGGGGAATATGAATCCAGAAAAAAAAATCAAATGATTGCTTAAAAGGCATAAGTTGTGTACTCAAATGTTTTTTACATTGTATATAAGCTGAAGACTTGATCATCATATAACCTAGTTTTTTGAACATCAACATAGAGATAATAATGCCCATGCCAACTGGTTGTTTTAAAGATCAATGAGGGAAAATACATAGAACCCATTAATTATTCACTGGATAGGCTGAGGTGCTATAACAAAACACCTAGAATTATAGTTATTTCCAAAAAAGAAATGTATTTCTCTGCCACCTAAGAGACTAAGATGTGTGGTAGGAGAGGCCTGTTTTGCAAGGTCATTCAGGGACTTCAGTTGTCTCCATGTTGAGGTTTTCTCATATCCTGTGGCATGGTCGCACTCCGGGTTGAAGCTGGCTGACCTCCGTGTCTGCATTCCTGTTTTGGCGGACAAGAGAGAACGGAAGTCCAGGATAGAAAGCTTGTCTTAAGGAAGTTAACACATCTTGTACATGTTATTTCAACCTCCATCCCGCTGACCCAAACTTAGTCACGTGGCTATTATACTCTTTAGCTGCAGCCTGTTTTTCAGTCTTATTTTGGAGTTTTGGGGTTTAATACCAAAAGAAATAAGAGAAAAAATGGACCTCCCCTAGGGGAGAGATGCAGTCACCACCACAGCATCTACCGCAGTACGTGGTCCATATTAATGCTAATCATCAGTTCCATTAATTACCCTTTTCAGGGTAATTCAGGAATTCCTTTTATTCATCCTTTATAGACCTTATTGACTTTGAAGTACAAACACATTGAGTTTTTATTCATAAATATATAGCAAAATTGTATTCCTTGGTGATTATTGACATATCTATATCAACATTTCAGGAACACGTTATAAGTACAAATGTTTAACCTGGTGTTTTGCTGAATCCATTGCCGTAACAAAATGATGGCACACTTCATGGTTTAATTATATGGAGAACTTTAATATGGAGTCAAACACTTGTCATGTCTGGATATGGGTGGAGATGAATCTACTATTTGACTAAGTGTGACAAATTTATGTACATGGACCCAGCCCAAGTAAAACTACTCATAAGTAACAAGTTAATAAATAATAATAAATCAAGTTCTATTCACTTAATTTGGTAAATGGCCTCACAGCAATATATAATCTCTGCCCCCCCCAAAAAAAAACCCGAAAACCAAAACTGTGAATGTCTAGTTTTGTTACCACTGTTTTAGTTATTGAGAATTTTTTTGCTTATGAATACCTCTGGTTGTTCAGCATATGCCCAGTGAAGCAAGAGAATATTTGTCTCTGATTCCATCAGAGCATTTCCACTAACAGGCCTATGCTGAATCAAGCAGCTGTAGCAGTGCTAGGGACATGGAAATCAGGATGTTAATGAAGAACTGAACACTCAAATTTAAAGAGTTCACAGGAATATGGCTCATAGAACTCAAATAGGTTATTACAACTCAAAGTCAATTTTATTGGGGAAATAAAGCACTTAACTTCTATTGGCAAATGAAGAACTTTATAACAGAGACTGCAAAATCAATGAAAAAAATGATAAAACTAATTCTGTTTGAAATAATAGCTTTTATATATGGATCTATGTGGAGGGCAAATAGACCTTCTCGCTTCCCGATCCTTTTGGTCTATATGTACCAACTCCTTTAAAGTCATCTTATATTTTATCTCCCTTAAGAGGCTTTCCTTGATTATTTTCTGTAATCTTGTGTTCCATTTTTTATGGTTCGAAAGTATTTTAAAACTTTTTAGACTTGTTGATACCGGGATCTGTAAAATTAAAACAATACTATCATGATTTCATTGTTGAGTCATGAATATTATAAATATAAAGTAGAAAGAGAAAGAAACTGACATATAGTTAGCACATTTTACATTATCAGTTACATTCACACACATATTTTCTTTTAATCCAGTGCAGTGTTGTACGACAGTAGACACTCATGTTCCAGAGTCAGACAGTCCTAGATTTGAATTCCTGCTTGCCAATATTTTTGTAAGTTACTATAGGCAAAATAATACTAAATTTCTCCATTTTGATAATTACAGAACCTATTCAGCAATGTTGATGAATGATGAAATAAAGTAAGGTATGTAAAGCAATTAGATTATGCTGATATGAAATAAACAGTAAATAAATATTAGCTATTATTGTTATGACTAATTATTTCTGAAGCTGTAGGTATTTTAAGTCCATTCATTTCAGTAACAAACCGGAGTTCAAAGATTTTAGGAAATTTAAAAAATCTAAGTGGAATTGAAGATTTAGAATTTAAAACCCGGTCTAGAAACCCAAATGTGTCATGTTTTCCTATCACTTCTTGTTCTTGTTCTTGTTTTGTTTTGTTTGTATCTTGCTCTCTCACAACACCTAAGCAAAATTATTGTTTTAGAATAATTATTGAAACAGCAGCCCACTTCTAGGTGGGGGCTGGTTGAGTATTCTATATCCTGGGTGGATTGGGAAAGGAAGGTATTAATGGCTTTCTCATACATTTTGGCTTTGGTTGCTTTTCACATGGTATTATAAGAGAGACCAGTGTTGGGGCGCCTTGGTGGCGCAGTCGTTAAGTGTCTGCCTTTGGCTCAGGGTGTGATCCTGGCGTTATGGGATCGAGCCCCACGTTAGGCTCCTCTGCTGGGAGCCTGCTTCTTCCTCTCCCACTCCCCCTGCCTGTGTTCCCTCTCTCACTGTCAAATAAATAAATAAAATATTTAAAAAAAAGAGAGAGAGAGACCAGTGTCTTTTTATTATTAAGTTTGTTTTGTTTGTTATACCTACCCAGGTGCCTCCATTCTCCTGTGTATTTCCTTTAAAGGGAAGGGAGAGGTGGGAAAAGGAACCCAATCAGTCAGACCTAAAAATTCACTCAGTTATGAAAAGTTTGGATTACTTTCTGTCTGACTTACAAGCTAAAATTTTTACTGTACTATGCTTTGCTACTTTACCTTGAAAGAAGTAATATTTATTATTTTCTTAGAAGCAGAGTAAGAACTTAAGAGCTGTAAATATCGAGCCAAGCAGAATTTAAAGAAAAAATCAAATTCAGACACAAAGAGAAAGCATACAAATCCTATGTTTAAGGATCAGGATCGTGAGTCACAAAGCTGCAGTGTATTGTCTATCCTGTCCCTTGGGGGCAGTTTACAATGCAGCCACAGTTATGATACTCATCTGAATAACATATAGATTATCATATATGTGTATTATATACATAAATCACATACATAAATTTATACATTGTGATATATAATATATATTGCATATATAAAGTATTGTATATTATAAATTATACACATTATCTAATATACAATTATATAATTTAAATTTAGTTGGTTCTAAGGCTTGGCACTTTGCTAATTCACAAGAAATTTATTTATGTTAAGACACATCAGTGTTTTGACAGACATGTTCTACTTCTACACATATCTTTTTGTGAAGCCAGGTGAAAAAAATCCTACATGAGTCCAGTGCTCTGGTGAAGATCCTACTTTCAGAAGCAATGGGTGGAAGTTGCTTTGGAGCAGGACTAGCACCAAGGAAATGGACAACTGAAATGTTTTAGCTGACAGGTGATAAGAAACTGAATTAAGAGGAGATGTGGTGAAAGAGAAAAGATATGTTAAAATACCTGGAAGTATCAAGGCTAGATTAGTACTTGGCAGTTAAGAAGGAATACAGAGAAAAGGGAAGGCACTTGGAATGAAGCTTGGATTTGGACTGTGATGTCAGGTGAACAGATTTAAAAGAAAGGTTAAAAAAAAATCAAGAACAGAGGCAGCTGGGTGGCTCAGTCAATTGAGTATATGACTCTTGGTTTCAGCTTAGGTCATGATCTTGGGGTTGTGGGGTCAAGCCCCAAGTCGGGCTCTGTGCTCATTGTGGAGTCTGCTTGAGGTTTTCTCTCTCCCTCTCCCTCTGAATCTCCCACCCCCCAAGCCCTCCCCCCCACCCCCAGCTGGAACACACTTGCTCACTCTCTCTCTCTCTCTCAAATAAATAAATAGATCTTTAAAGAAAATTAAGAATAAGTAAGGGTCATGAGATCATAAAAGCCATTCAGATGAAAGTTAAGTATACACAGTAACCAAAAGTTCTAAGAAATTTTATGAAGATAATTTAATCATTAAAAAATTATAGCAAAAAACTACTCTGTGCTTCATAGTAGTTCTATTTATGCCTCATTTAAAGATTTTATTATTATGTTGAAATTTAACCCAGATAAAAATATGGTATTCTGAAAGATACTAATTGAAAATATTAAAGCCATAGTATTTTATATCTCTTTAAAGTTTTTATCTTTTAAGCCTATTTATAGCTTTTGTATCTGTTTAAATCTTATTCAAAGATTTGTTTGGTTTCAGTGTAAGGTTCTCTGACCCAATAGAAAGATATTTTAGTTTGGTTATTGCTGAGCACTTGCAGACCACAAGTTTCATATATTATATAATGGTTTATATTTGTTTTCGTTAAAATGTTGTCTAAAAAGGCTTTAAAAAAACCTTTAGCTCATTGCTTTGATTTCATCATAATCAAGCAGCATTCATTCCACTTAGGCTGTGTCAGCACCCATATTGAGGTCAAACATTCAGTTAATTTGGATGAGCCAGAGACATTGCAAATATTACCTCAACTCAACAGTTCAATGTTAGCATGTTTTTCATCAAAGAAAGTGAATTTCCCAATGATTTCTTGTATTTCAGGATACCAACTGTTCAGTTGTCCTAGACCATCCAGCTGTTTATCAAAATTCAGATGAGAGATTTCAATTATGAATATAAATGAAATATGTGTTTTACTTTTATCTGTGGCATTTTATTGACACAACCTTAAACAAGGCAGCACAATATAAATCAACAGCTCATTTTTTTTCTTTCTGTCATAAGCAGATTTTCAATTTAAATATAATGGATTGGAAATAGAAAATAATTTAACAATGGTGATTACAGCTTTCTTTACCGTTGTTCCCATTTTCCATATAGAGATCCTTACCTAGTGTGAAGAAAATATTGTAATAATATGAATTTTCTAATTGATTTTAGTCTCCTTTTTCCTTCCTCTTGTTGAAAAAAACAAAAATTGTAAAATATTTGTCTATCTTTCTAGTCTCAAAGTAAATATGAACAAGAAATGCATTGTCTTAGATTAGGAAAATAGTATATCATTGCAAGTTTTATTACAAAGACTAAGGCACTAAAACTCTCCGAATTTCATTTCCCTTACGTATAAAATCAGAGTAAAGCAATCTAATTCTTAGAATTAGTGCAGGAGTGAGATAGTAATTGAGATAACAAGTGAGATAATAAGTATAAAGGATTTTATAAAACTGCAAAACCCCCTTAACTGAATTCCACAAACATTGAACACACATTATGTGTCAGCCATTAAAGAGATGAAGAAAATAAGGCAAAAGCCTTTCTTTTAAGAATCTCTCAGCCTAGATGAAGATATGATAGAGGAAACAAACTCTGTCCGTACAATGTGACAGGAAGCACAATAAGATGTGCATGTGGCTTTGAGGGTACTTAGAGAATTACATATCTAAATCTGTTAAAAGCTTAAAACAGAATGTTATAAGTGTGAGATGTTTTATGTAAGCCTCATGGTAACCACAAAGAAAACACCTAAAGAAGATACACAAAAGAAAAATAGGAAGGAATCAAACCATATCAATACAAATCAATCAGCAAATAACAAAGGAAGACAGCAAGAGAGGAAAGGATGAACAAAATAACTACAAAACAGAAAATAATGAACAAAATGGTACTAGTAAGTCCTTATCCATCGATAACTGCTTTTTTTAAAAAAAATATTTTATTAATTTATTTGAGAGAAAGAGAGAGTGCAAGCAAGGGAAGCGAGAGAGACAAGCAGACTCCACTTTGAACTTGGAACCAATCATAGGGTTCAATCTTATGACCCTGAGATCATGACCTGAGCCAAAATCAAGAGTTGTACACTTAACTGACTGATCTACCCAGGCACTCCAATAACTCCTTTTAGTGTAATGGATTAAGCTCCATAATCAAAAGACATGGAGTGACTGAAAAGATTTTAAAAAGCAAGATGCAATAATATGCTTTCTATAAGAGACTCAGTTTTAATTTAAGCACATATATAGTCTAAAAGTGAAAAAATGGGAAAAGATATCTCATGCAAATGATAACTGGCAGAAAGCAGGGTGGTTATACTTATATCAGACAAAATAGAATTTAAGTAAAAAACAGTCATAAGAGGGCTCCTGTGTGGCTCAGTAAGTTGAACATCCAGCTCTTGGTTTTAGCTCAGGTCTTGATCTCATGAGTCATGAGATCAAGCCCAGCATTGGGCTCCACACTCAGCAGGAAGTCAGCCTGGGGATTCTCTCCCTCTGCCCCTCCCCCTGCTTGCATGCTCTCTCTCGCTCTCAAATAAAAAAACAGATAAAAAAAAAAAGTCTTAAGAGACAAAGATGGTGATAAAAGAGTTATGATGATAAAAGAGTTAATTGAACAGGAAGATATCACAATTATAAATATGTATGTACCCAACATCAGAACAACTGATTATACAAAGTAACACTGACAGATCTAAAGGGAGAAATAGATAGCAATAGTTGGAGATTTTAATATCCCATTTCAATAATGGGTAGAACATCCAGACAGAAAATCATAAGGAGACAGTAGACTTGAACAACACTATAGATCAGAAGAACCTAAGAGAAACATACAGAACATTTTACCCAACAACAGCAGGATACACATACTTCTCAAACAAACATGGAACATTCTCCAGGATAGATCATATGCCAGGTTAAAAAAAAATCTTAATAAATTTAAGAATATTAGTATTATACCAAGAATCTTTTCTAACCACAATGGAATGAAGCTAGAAATCAACATTAGAAAAACTGGGAAATTCACAAATATGTGAATATTAAATAATACATTCTTAAACAACCATTGAATGTAAGAAGAAATCAAAATGAATATTCAAAAATATCTCAAAACAAATGAAAATGAAAACACAACATGCCAAAATATATGTGATATAGCAAAAGCCATACTAAGAAGCAGGTTCACAGCAATAAACACCTCCATTAAAAAAGATTAAAGATCTCAATAAACAGCCCAAATTTATACCACTCTGAACAAGAAAAGAAAGAACCAGCTAAGTCCAAAGTTAGCAGAATAGAGGCAATAATAAACATTAGAGTAGAAATAAATGAAATAGAAAATTGGAAAACAATACAAAAAATTAATGAAACTGATGACTGATAAGACTGAATCAAGAAGAGAAAAAAAGCTTGAACAGATCAGTAACAAATAAGATTGAATAAGTAATCAAAAACTTCTCAACAAAGAAAAGCATACCTCAACACAATAAAGGCCACCGCTAACATCATACTCAGTGATAAAAAACTTCATTTTTCTTAACATCTGGAGGAAGGGAAATATGCCCACTCTCACCACTTCTATTCAGCATAGTATTGGGAATCCTAGCCAGAGCAAATAGGCAAGACAAATAAATAAAAGCCATCCAAATCAGAAAGAAAGAAGTAAAATTATCTGTTTCCAGATGACGTGATCTTTTATGTAGAAAACCCTAAAGACTCCACACAAAAAAATAAATTTAGAAAAGTGTACAAAGTTTCATAGATTGTGGTGATTGTTTAATGGTGTATACTTATCTCCAAACTCATTAAACTGTATACATGAAATATATACAGCATTTTGTATGTCATTTATACATACAAGACAAACAACGAATCGGAATACAACTTATAAAGAAAATGATGAAAAAGTAGTAGGGAAAAGGACAAATAGAAATCTAAATTAATAAGACCAAGTTTCTGTTTGTTGCCATATTATGAGAATAATATTCATATTAATTCAGAATATTATTTCAATAATATTCACAGGAAAAAAATTGAGGGAAAAAAGATTAATACTGGGTTCAGGATTGGTATATTCATATTAAGGATGTCAATTTTCCCCTAGTTGATCTATAGTCTTAACCCAGTTTTTATCAAAATCTTGGAAAGTTCTTTTGTACACATAGACAAGCTTATTCTAAAATGGATATCGAAAGATACAAACTCTAGAATAGCTAAAATAATAAATAAAGTGGAAGAAACCTGACATTAAGGCCTATTATATGGCTCCATTGATCAGGACAGTGTGATACTGATAAAGGGATAGACTCCTGGATCAATGGAACAGAACAGAAAATCTAGAAATAAGCCCACACAAGTACAGCAAATTGATTTTTGCAAAGGAGCAAACACAGTGCAGTGGAGGATGGAGGCGCAGTTTGATCTGCATCCAGTGATATCCATTTTTTTCTTCATTATGCACTCTGTTAGTAAAAAGGTCTGACCATGTACCTCTAAGACTTGCGGGCTCATTTAACTACTTATAAATTAAATGTGCGTTCTGCTGTATTAACTTTTTATGAAGAAAACAAGCCAACTATACACATTTTTAAGTAAAAGATAAAAATGTATTATAATTAGGGATTTTAAAAAGTTATTTCTATACTGCAGTGGATCATCTTGTGATGCCAGCACCACAATCTGATAATGGCCAATAGTAAACAAAGGGTAGTTTTTAAAAGATTCTTTTCTTTTGTTTTAGTAACACTTTTGGTTTTATTTTTTTCCCTGAAATCACTGCCCTCAAATATTACAAAGGGCTACATAATATAGGTGAAATTCTCACGTATTAGAGCATACCATGATTCTCTAGAGAATATTTTCTGTATTATTAATAGTGGAAACTTTAACCAGTTTCTAGAGGCAAGAGAAATGTGAAGAATCTTGGGTTTGCTCATTATATTTAAAATATGTGTGACAAGTTTTGTAGTGCTAAGAGCACAGAAAAGCAAAACATATCTTTTTTTCCTAATCAGCCTCCCCTTATACTTTCTTTATTATGCCTCCTTGCAGAATACATAGTGATTGAGCATTGTAATTTGTTCACAGTATGCATACATGTATGTAAACTTTAATATTCAGTAGGGCTGAAAGATGATGAGAATTTAGAACTAAATATATTACTATAAAATGTTTGTCTTCTGGTGTTTTTTTTTTTCCTGGTGCATATTGAAACAGAACAAATAATTGTTTTGTTTTGTTTTCATAAAGGGGGGGACAATGTTGTGCTTCATTTCTTCTTATATGACCAATAGATACATTTGGTAATTAAATGTTAGAACACCATATGTATAAAACATATTATATATATGTAACATATATAAGTAACATGTATATAAAGTATAAAATAATAACAAATATTCTAAATGTACAAGGAAGAGCACTGAAAGGGAGGACTTTCAACAAACATGGTAAAATTTTTGGAATAAGTACAGGTTAGCAAATAACCCGCCTTAAAAACCAAGGAATTTAACAATAACAAAAAGGTCCAAGTACAGGTAAAAATATTATATATTCCAAAACCAGTAAAAAGCTCAACCTCCTGCCACAAATTCTGGTGAAAACCCACCTGATACAAAACAATTCTGAACCAACTTACAGAAGGATGCTGATAACCAGTGTATGGCTCAGTTGTTCATGAGCCCAATGGGGCAGTGTTATGAAGGATAAGTTAGAAATATCTACTTTTTTTTTTAGATTTTATTTATTCATTTGACAGAGATAGAGACAGCCAGCGACAGAGGGAACACAAGCAGGGGGAGTGGGAGAGGAAGAAGCAGGCTCATAGCAGAGGAGCCTGACGTGGGGCTCAATCCCAGAACGCTGGGATCATGCCCTGAGCCAAAGGCAGACGCTTAACGACTGAGCCACCCAGACGCCCCAGAAATATCTACTTTTAGGTTCAAATAGGTGAAGGCTAAAAATAAAAGTGGGCTTTGTGGTAGAATGTAAAAGACCCATACTTTTTAAGTCATCAAATCAGGCACGAATAGAAGAACATTTATTATCTAACCTGGCCTTTTCATGAAAAAAAAGATGAGAGCTAGAGGTACACCTTCTAGAAATAACTGTACAGAGATAAATAATATATGGACTATGGTATGAAAAAGTTTTACTAATTACGTGTTATCTCTCTCACTTAAATTTTGAGCAAAATAACTGGGGCAGTCACAAAAGAAAGAAGAAACTGAATTTCAAGGTTACTCACCATCAATGGGATGGGATTTTATCGACGGGATAAAATATATTCCTGGTTTAATAGAACAAATCTAATAATTAAAAAACAGATCAACTGGACTGCATTGCCTAGGGTCCCAGCTCCTTGGGCCTTCAATCAGCAACCAAAATACTAAACATTGAATTTATAATTTAGTTTCTAGCATCTTCAGGAAAGATTTACCTAATATTAGCTAAATATGCATCAGTCCTATGGTCATGCTCCACTACATTTTGTTACTACATCAGTATTTACTGATGTTAAAAATTATCTTATGTATTTATCTAATTGCCTAAGTTTTCACACTAGAGTATAACTTCCTAGAGAGCTGGTCTGTTGTCTGTCTTGTTAACTTTTATACCTCCAGGGTGAAAAATAGTTCCTAGCACAGCATAGACACTCAATAAATGTATGTGCATTGAATGAACAGATGAACGAGGGCTTGGGTGGCTCAGTCAGTTGAGCTTCTGATTCACTGGGATCATGACCCCAAGTCACCAGATCAAGCCCCTTGTTGGGCACTGTGGTTTCTGGACAGTGGACTTGGGATTCTCTCTCCCTTTCCCTCTGCCCCTCCCCCTACCCGTGTGTGTGTGTGTGTGCGCGTGCGCGCGCGTGCACGCATGCGCGCGCGCTCTCTCTCTCTCTCTCTCTCGAATAAATAAATCTTTTAAAAAATGAACAGATGAACATAAAGAAAGTCAAGGAGGTTCTACTTGTAATCAGAGCATATGGATTTAAATAGAATTTACTCTACTTAAACATAAATAAACAGAAAAAATATAGGACTTCAGCAAAAAAACTGAGAACATATATTTAAAAAGAAATATTTTTATTGCAATTAAGGACATTGAGGAAAACAGATTTTATAAAATAGAAGTTATGATAATAAATTAGATGAAATAGACTAAAGCAGAATAAGGAAAAAATTAAAGGGAACAAGAAAGATAGAAAAGAACTTATAAACAAGCCAAAGAGCAGTCACCTTTCAGTTCAAATCAATGGCATGCAGTCGAGATTTCAGAAAATCACAAGTAATACACTGGAAAACAATTAAAGAAGTGTAATTGGTGAAAAAGACAGCAGATATCCATCACAAAGATTACTGGCATGCCTAGAGAAGAGAACTGAGCTAGTAAATAAGAAAAAAATGTCAAAGTATTAATGAAAGAAAACTTTCCTGAAATTAAAAAAAAAATGGCATAAATCTGCACCTCCAAAGGACTCACTGAGGTCTACTTGTCAGAAAAAAAAAATTGCAAAAATTGACAGTCTCAAATTCTATTTGTCATTAGTTTTATATTTAGCTTATCTAAGAAACATTCAGCTAAAATAAGTAGGTCTCTTACAAAGAAAAACAATAGATTTACTACACTATCCTGGCAACTTTAGATGTTGACAATGGAGCAGTGCCCAAAGCTGAAGGATCAAAGTGCAAATCAAGACCTTTAGCCATTCAGATTGTCATTCACATGTGTTGGCAATAAAAAGACATTTAAAAATACACCAGCACTCTGAAGCATCACCTAGGTATCTTTTTTTTTTTTTTTTAATTGTTTGAGGTGGGGCGCCTGGGTGGCTCTGTCGGTTAAGCAACTGGTTAGGCCTTCGGCTCCTGTTTTCTGCTCAGGTCATGATCTCAGGGTTGTGGGATAGAGCCCCATGTCAGCATTCCTGCTCAGCATGGAGTCTGCTTGGGATTCTCTCTTTCCCTCTTCCTCTGCCCCTCCCCTTGCTTGTTCTCTCTCTCTCTCTCTCAAATAAATAAATCTTAAAAAAAAAATTTGAAGTAATCCAGTCAAATGAGAGATTAATCAAAATAAAGGAATTATGTAGTAAAATTATAAAGCAAAATATAGAAAAAATAAAAATATTTATTGATGAAATGTTATTTATTTTACTAGTAAAATATTTATTCATAATTCTATTTAAGTTAAGAATTAAATTTTAATATCTATGACAATTGTAGCTATAAAACAGAATGTTTATACAATTTAATCTTCTGCTTAAACTAGCTAGAGGAGTTTCTGTGTACAACTGAAAACTGTTACAGAGTCATATATATATGTCAGGGAAGTACAATCTGTTATGAATGCCACCCTCTCTCTTTACTGATCTTTACTGCCATACATACGGTCACACCTAATCTTGGATCTCAGTCTGCACTGGCATCAGCTGCTGTTGTCTAGTGTCACCTGAGCTCTTGTCCTATATTCTACAGACTCTGCCTCCTCTTCCTTTGCCCTTTGAATAGCTTTGTCCTTCTATCATTGCTGATGGTAGAAAGGTTGGAGGGAGAGGGGACTCTGAATTTCTTAGCTACTTATCTACTTGCTTTCACCAAGTGACATTTCTTTTCAGATTATCTGTCTAACCACATATCCTCCCCTCCATTGTTCCTTAGTCTTTTGGGCATCTCTAAGAAGTTTGCATCCTCTCTGCATTTGGAAGTGTGAAACCAAATCCCTGCTACTCTGTATAAGTACAGTTTGGGAGGTCTCAGAGCAGAAAGGTCATCTTTATCAAGGTCATCTTTATCATCTATACCCATGTACACACATGCATGCACACTAGGATTTGAACTGCAGGAGGTAGGACAGAGAAAGCTACTTAGAAATTTACCAGCTAATAATTGATAGGCTTCTCCCATCTGAGCTTCCTCTTTCTATGGTTTTGCTCTATAGCAATTTTTTTCAGTCCTCTACACTTTGTTCCTTATAGTTATAACTCAGCTTATGAAAACAAGGACAGTCTTCCCTTTCAACTAAAATCAAATATGTTTGCCTTTAAAACCATTGTCCCAGACTTGGAATTTAAATCTCTATCTTAAAACTGAGAAATGGAATGCCCTTTTTGTTCTAGTCAGTATCTATCTTCCTTTTCTCTGATATGCAACATTTCTAGTTGTTTTCTTTTTTAAATTATACATAGTAGGGTCATAAATACTCTATATTATAATATATCTTCATAAATATATTTATAATATAAAATATATAATATATTATATACATTTATTTTTCTGTTTTTATTAATACTGATGTTGAGTTTGGTGTCTGTTTCATGGTGTCAGTTTTTCTTGAATTGTCAATGATTCTTTGTTATTTTCTCATATTTGTGTTGAAGTTCTTTTGCCTGCCTGCCTGTGGTGCTTGTGATGGCATACTGGGCTGGGTGGACTAGAAGCTTGTCTTTGGAGTTTGGGTGCCAACCCAGTTGGGTGCCAAACTCTAGTTTGGGTTATTAACTACTGTGGGTACTCTCTGTTCCCCAGGTTTCAATGTACACTTTTACTCCTTTAAACTTGTGGGCAAATATTCCAGCCACCAATGATTCAGCCAACCATGAGACAATCCCTCGACTGCTTCAAATGCAGCTTACTCAAAGATCACCCTAACATTCTCTTTTCTCCAGTTCTATCCATGTTCTCTGAGCTCGGTTTCCCAAAATCACTCCTGTCAGCCCAGGAATCTTTCACTGATATGCCCTCTATCTCAGCAGTTTCTCAAAGTTTCTGGTCTAGTGTCCTTGCTGATTGCACATAAGCAGAGTAAGGAGTTAAAGTGAAAAAGGATAATAGAAGACATCTGGGAGAGGTAACATTTTAATAGAGACATAAAATGGGTCATAATATCTTATATGATATTTATAACATATCTGTGAGAATACCATTCCAGTTAGCGGGGATAGCAAGTGCAAAGATGCTGGGAGAAAAATATTCTTAGATTATTCGAGGAATCCAGTGGGACTAGAATATAGTACACTAGTTGTTTCTTGATGGAATTGAGAGAGGAAGAGCCATGTCATGATGTTAAAGGGTAATAAATATACATACATGAAAAGAATGAACCCCAAACAGAATAGGATAAAATACAAGAAGGCCCCTAATTACATGATAAGGGACTGTAAGAATGGGAGTGATTAATTCTGATATGATGGACCAAGCAAAATTGTGTGAAACCTTAACAGAAGTATTTTATTTCTTGTTTCTGCAAAAGTGTGAGTTTGTTTATTGACTCTACTGCATGATTTTGTCAAGGGCTCCATAGTTTGTAAAGTGTTGTTCTTGCCTGAGTGGTAGATGTCTCACCGCTAAGCTGACATTGCGGCTAGTGAAAAGGGAAAGGGAGGGAATTGTGGATCATCTCTTCCTGGGCAAGACTTGAAAAATCACAAATATCACTTTTATGTACACTCCATTAGTCAAAAATTTAGTCATATTGACAACTTAACTGCAATGGAAATTTGGAAATATCATCTTTATTGTGAGTTTCACTCTACGTAGCTAAAGTCTCTATTGCTTTGGAAGAGGGGAGAAAAAAATACAAGGGAAATTGGAATTCTGTAATATAAACTTTTTAAAAAGAAAATATTTGGGGCATCTGGATGGCTCAGTTGGTTAAGCATCTGCCTTTGGCTCAGGTTGTGATCCCAGGGTCCTGAGATCAAGCCCCGTAGTGGGCTCCCTGCTCCCTGGGGAGCCTGCTTCATCCCTCTCCCCTGACCCTCCCCCACTTGTGCTCTCTCTCTTTCTCGCCCACTCTCTCTTTCTCTAAGAAATAAAATCTTTTAAAATAAATAAATAGAAAATATTCATAATCATAGTCATTAAAATCTATCAATTACAGCACAGTTTAAAGCTCTAATGCTATATGAACTTTCGTTCCATTAATTATCTAAAGAATCACATTGATTTTTGAGCAGTGCTCACCTCACCTTTGATTACATTTAGCTTTAGATATTATATTGAACATTTTCGACTTGTTGAATTCCTTGGCTAGTAGATTGAAGCAGGATTTAAGCAGATGCTCTACATCCAAACAACAAACACTTCACAGGTTACCTGTCATATTTCAAATTATAATGAATAAAACTTTTATTACTTTATTCCCCATCACACGCATGGATTTTTATATTACCATTTATAAGGGTCCATTCTATTTCCAATTTAATGGATGTGCATCGTGTATGAAGCAATCTATATTTATGTTCCTTGCAAAGGCCAAAAGTTGACTAAATGCATCTAGAAACTGCTGCTGTCGAAATGTAGTTGCACACGTCATGAATACATTACCGCCACTGCAGCGTCTGCAGTGTATTGGCACCGACTGCTGCAGACTTTCAGCAGACTACAGCAAATGGCAGCTATATGCTGCTCTCTTATCAAAGGGGGAAGTATTGCATGCTTTTTTGTGAAAGTATGGTCCCCAAATCAGCAACAAAACACAAATACAAGTACTATTGCAACAGTTGTGATTTTCTATAAGTAGAAGATTTCAATAATTCTCCACATATGCTAATCTGCAAGAAAATTGTATTGTCCTATATTATCCATGACCTAAATACAGATTTTGAATGAAACTTAAATGTTAATCTCAGTTTCTTAAAATAGAGGTTTTGCGACCAGGACACCAAAGGTCTCATCTGCAAAACATTATACATGCAAAGGGAAGAAATAATTCATAATTTATTAAATGATGTAAGTAACTTCTATCTTGTATTACTTATATTGTCTGTATGATAATAAGTAGTCCTATAGTTAAATAAAAATAATAGAATGAAATGAGTAGACATTTTAACATTCAGGTAAGTTTTATTTATTTTTTAAAATGAAAGCCTTCAAATTAAAGTATAGCAAGAAATGATCACTGAGGAAATCATTCCTAATTTACATCTTATGGCCCATTTGTTTTGAAAAAAGCAATGAAAAACTGTAATTAATATGAGAAGGATCACATTACATTGATAATAGAAAATTCTATAAAAATGGAGAAGAATCAGTTTTGATGACCAAAGTAAAAGTATTAAAAAAAAAATAGTTCAAAATTTTGAGAAAAAAAAAATCACCTAGGAGGAAAATAAAAAGATAAAGATATCAAAAACAGGAAGGAGGAGATAGAAAATTAGAGTCAGTGTGGAGGGTTATACATCTGAATAATAGAAATTCTTGAAGGAATAGAGAAAATGGGAGATATTACCAAATAATTAATAAAATAAGATTTGCATAACCAAAAGACTTGAGTCTTTCCTTTGATAAGACTCGGCAAGGGTCTAATACACCGAATAAAAATGATCCATATCAAGGCAACATTATAAGATACTATAAGATAAGATACTGTAAGATACTAAGATGAACCTAAAAATCTTCAGAAGAGAGAAACAGGTCAGATACAAAGGAATAAGAAGAAAACATGGCATTAAACTTCCCAACAGCAACTGTAGATACTAGAAACAATCAGCAGTGTTTTCAATATATTTAGGGAAAATTAGTCCCAACCTAAAATAATATATCCAAGCAAGCTTTCAATTGTGAGGGTAAAAGTTTTACACATGTATAGAGTAAAACAAAACAAAACACATTACATTTAATGCATTTACTTAGGAGACCAATGATTGTTGAATCTCAGCAGAGCACAGAATTAAAGAGAGATTAAAAAAGAAAACCCTAAGCAACAAAGAAGTTAAGCAAAGGTGATTTCCCAAAGAAAAGTGAAGGAAGTTCCTGGGTGACAGCTGAGAAAGAAATCTGTCTAAATTGGAGCAGAAAAAACAAAGAGTTGCGTGAGGAAAACTGGAGTGGGGAGAGAGACAGGAAGAAAACAGACGAAAATAAAAGCATAGAAATGATAAATCATCTGATGGTTAGCAGTATTTATGAACATTACTGTCAGGTATTTGGTAGACCTGTTAAAAAATTTAGAAAAAAAATTTAGTAAAAATAATAATAATTTGTACATGTAACAGTGAGCAAATGGATACAAATAAGACAATAATTAGCTCTGGGTCGACTTAAATGTGTTTTTGCAAAAAGGGAAATATATTCAGAGTCTACTAACAGGCTCAGCAATTTGCTTAATTCTAGTAATGTAAATACTCGCAATTTCACCAAAAATTATGATGTAGTTGTATTGAAGAGATATGAGAAAGAATGTTAGCTCATCCAAACTCATAACTGTTATAATGAAAAGTTTAATAGATTCTATCAAAATTAATCAATCAAGAGAAATCAGAGTAGTATTCAGAAGTTATGGATAGAAATGCCAGAAGAAGACGCTAAAAAGTTTGAAAAGTGGCTGCCTCTGATAGAGAAGACATTCTGGACACAGATACTTTTTGATATAAGGGTGAATATTTTATTATATATATATGGGCAGGATTCAATAAGGTTCAAGTGGAAAACAAACTGATGCCTCCACTGCTATCTCAAATACAATCTGCTGTCTCTTTTCCTCTATCCCTTTGGGTAAAATTTCTGGTAGATACAATAACTATTTTAGGTTATTCTCTAACAATAAAATGTTCTCTGGTCATTTTTAGATCTAAGCATAGCATTTACATTGTCCAGATTCAAGTGATAATTGCAGATCTCTATAGTAGTCCCCATTTTAAAATCTTTCTGTAATCTTCAGGATTCTTTTAGGCTGGGAAGCCTACAGAGAAGGCTAAGTAGTGACAGGAGACCATGGAAGGCTTCTTCTATATTTATTACTTTTCCTTTTTTCTTACCGTCTGATTTTTTTTTTTTCTCCTCTTATGGGCGGGGGCACTTTTGTGAGTTTCTCAGGGAAAATTTTTCTGGGGCTTGCCCCATAAAAACTCTCTTTTTTGCTGTGGACAATAATGGTTCTCCACTAGTAACCGGCCCTCTTTGGTTGATACCCTCTGTTTAGGAATCCAGTAATAGCTTCAGCCTTTAAGATATACTCTTTTAACTTGGCTGCAGAGCCCGTACATCTAATGGGTCTACTGGGCTCATGGGAAAGTCTCACCTCCCTACGGAGCAGAATGGAAATGCAGCTTCCTCCCAAGGAAACTAAAAATGGGAAAAACCTCTTCTGTTTGCTCTGCAGCCAGACAGGGAACTCCACATACTACTTTTTACTTTAACCTAGATGTGAGTCAGTTACCAGTAAGTATGTCCCCATAAAATCTAAAAGATATATGCAAGTTGTCAGAGTGATCCTCTCAAGGCCCCTCTCATTTGAGCTCTCATTGAGCTGAGAGGGAGGCATCCCTCACCTCACCTTCTAGAGGTAAATAAGACACAGCACTTAAGAGCATTCTCCAGGAATTCTCTCTCCCAACTCTAGCCTACCCGCTCTTGCAGTTTGGGGGAAGGATCATCAAAGCTGGGAGAATCAGTTCCACAATTGGTTAGTCTATACAACAAAAGTCAATAAGCAGATTCAGAATACAGGGCTATTTGGGAATGATTGTTTTGTTCTTGGCCTTTGGACATTGAATAAAACTGAAAATGAAGTTCTATTTTATCATCCTATTGCATAGCTTTTTAGTATCATTTTTAAAATTATGTGCATTTTTTAAACATTTGGATCAAAAATGAAAGTTAATATTTTTTAAAAAGGAAAAGTAATGAGATTCCACAGTATAAATTAAATAATAGTTTATAATCCTGAGTTCTTTTAGTCAAGTTTCCTGTTAAAGGAAATCTTGGAAATGATACATACCACGGAGCAGGAAGCCCCAGGTAAATTTCAGGGGTCTGGTCTGCAAAAGTTGCAAACTCAAGTGCCTACCAGACCAGAGAGACAATAGTAGTACGTGAAGTAAGGTAACTTAAAAACTGTGGTGCAATTCTCCCCCCACCAAAGATAAATATGTGAGGTGATGGTTGTGTTAATTTACTAGATAAGGGATACCCTTTTTCAATGTATACATATAGCAAATCATTATAATACTACAGAAGTACACTTTAAATGTGTTACAAATTTCTTTGTCAGTTATGCTTCAGCAAAGCTGAAACGAACAAAACTGCAGTGCAAGAGTACTGAGTGATAGCAACCAGTGTCAGAAAATGGGAGTGAGGGTCAAGGATTCCAAGAGCTTGAAAAATCTAAAGCAAAGAGCTACTATGTTTCAGCTGGTTGCCATGCAGTGATTTAAAATCTTCTAATTTCAAAGAGAAACTTATGTTATGTGGACTCTCTCTGTAAAAAAAAAAAAAAAAAAAAAATTGACAACTAATTGAAAAAATGTTGAAAAAATTTTAAGACAAACAAAACTGCCAACCAGATCTAGCAGCTAGGCAACACCCGATCCTCAGATTTCTTTGCATGATGCCTGCTGTATATCAATGCTATTAAATACGTAAATTATTTCCCATAAAACTGTACAATTTTCTCTAAAACTGTTAGTAGCCCTAGATTACAGAACCACCAAACCCAAGTTCATTAAGCCCGTTCAATCATTTAACATATCTATTGAGTGCCTACCATGTTTCAGGCACTATTCAAGGTACTAGAGATAAAGCAGTGAAAGCAAACAAACAAAATCTCTGTGCTCATGCAACTGAGTCCATTGGCAAACAAGCAAACACACCAAATTATGGTTAATGCATATGTTTAGGGCAAAAGTATTATCTTTATAAGCATCATTGCTGGTTATTGACTGAGCATTTGTTATCATCATATTAAAAGATAATGAAGATGCCATTGGTTTCCTCATTTTACAGGTAAGAAAATTGAAGCCTGAGAGAGATTAAGTACCTTGATTAACTTAACACAGCTATTAAATGGCACAATAAGGGCTTCAGCTCAACTTTGTCCAACTCAAGAGCCCTACCCGCATTTTGGTATCATGTTGGATGAAGACCAACAAAATAACAGGTTTAGGAGGTGAGCTAAAACAGAGAGACTATGTGAGAAAAACTGATACCAAGATCACACATGCACACACTACAAATGTGTGACACCAAGGAATAATTCATAGCTAGAATACTGGAAAATAAGCACAGGTGCACAAACTTCATGTTTACATATCAAAGGTAAAAACATTCTTTAGACAACACATGATAAGTATGTAAAAGATAGTTGTTTCAGCTAGAATGAAGCAAAAGAAGACATGAACTGGACATTTCGTATTTATTAACAAAACTAGAAGTCAATGGTCCCAAATTTGTTTATAGCAGCTCAACAACATTGTTAAGATACCAGAGTTTGTTTGTTTCTAATTCTTCCTCTAACGCATATGTGCCTTGCTGGCTCCTTGTCTTTGGTTGTTTTCTCAAGGTCACAAGTGTCTAAATGAGGAAGAAAGGGAAGGGTTCTTCTTTTCCTTTTGTGAGTTTCTACCAGGGAAAAAACATTTTTCCCAGAAGTCCCTCCATAGATATTTGCATTTCATTAGTCAAAACGGTAACTGACTAAGGAATGGGGTTGCTCAAATTATGATAGGCTTGGACAAGTGTTGATTCATCTGGGTAGCCAGACACATTGAACAAAATTATGGTTTTATTAGCAAGGGGAAAAGGATAAATGGTTGCTGGTTAAGCCACTAATAAAGTCTTCCAAAATAATAGAAAAACAAATGTTTCTTGTGCTCATTATACATAAGATACCTTATAGTACAAAGAAATAAAACAATGCAATGATGGATAACTACAAAACCTTTATTTGTATAAATATTAAGGTCAGAATTCTGAGTCAGTTCATGGATTTGATGAAATGTATCAAAAGTAATGACCTGCATGAAATGAAAAGTGTTTTAAAGAAAAGTTACAAATGAAAACTAAAAATGTGATCTTGACCTGCGTACAGTAGGAAGGACAGTATTTTCTTGCACAGAGGTCAACCATACAGTCAGTAAAAATATCTTTTATTACTATAATTCTTTAAGTTTATTGGATTTGGATACACATAGAAATAAATTCTCTTTTAATAAGCAGCAGAATCAAGAGTTTCCTGTGAAACTTCTGTAACTCGTGGTCTCTCAGTTGCATGCAGGCAAGAAAATATCTCAAAATGAAACTGCTCTGTACCTGGGTACCAACAACATATATACTTGATTAAATCAGAGTACCATCTATTGGGCTCTTTTTGGTGGTTTCTAGGGCTTTGCAGACAAATTAAATGTGAATCCTTTCAAATCACACCCACATACACACCCACACACACACTTACACCACATTTTTTAATTTTATTTTTTAATTTTTTTGAGAGACAGTGCATACATATGTGCATGAGAGGGCTGGGGCAGAGGGAGAGAGAGAATCTTAAGCAGGCTCTATCCCTGGACGGACCCAGTACAGGGCTGAAGCTCAGGACCATGAGATCAAGACTTAAGCTGAAATCAAGAGTTGTTCCTTAACATACTGAGCCACCCAGGTGCCATCCCACACACATACCTTTTAAAGGACAGTTGTGCCCTTCATACAATTTTCATTGTTATATCTTAATATTTGCTTTCTCATTTGTTCCATTTTTGTTATTCCATGATGCTCAAATCAAATATGATTTTAAACATCAGGAAGTTATTTATAGATACTCAACACACACATATTTGCTTTCTCATTTGTTTCCATTTTGTTATTCCCTTATGCTCAAATCAAATACGATTTTAAGCATCAGGAAGTTATTTATAGATACTCAACATACATGTTTATAATAGTCATTTTCAAGTTTATTACCTCAAATAATGTAAACAAAAATAACCACCCAGAAACTTACTATACAGAAAAACAATGTCTGGTTTACTTCCCTCCTTTTCTCCAACAACTATTCAGTGCCCCTTAATCGCCTCTTAACCCATTGTGCCGGAAGATTACAGTGTTCTGCCCATATCCTCAGGTCCTTTATTTTACTTTCTTTAAATATTTTATTTATTTATTTGAGAGAGAATGTGAGTGAAAGAGAGAGAGAGAGCACAAATGAGGTAAGTGGCAGAAGGAAGGGGAGAAGCAGACTCCCTGCTGAGTAGGGAGCCCGATGCATGCAGGGCTCAATTCCAGAACCCTGGGATCATGACTTGAGCTGAAGGCAGACGCTTAACTGACTGAGCCACCCAGGTGCCCATCCTCAGGCCCTTTACCAAATGTCCACATATAACCTACTGTTGTTCTTTTCCTCCAAAAGCTAGCAGTTAACATCCGTGGATCTTTATTCATAGGCTGGCTGCTAGCTGCTGGAACCAGCTTTTCCTTGAAAGCCAGAAGTGCCCCTGCCATCTACCCAATCCCATCAGGTACACCCAGTCAATAACTGCTGTAGGAGTTCCAAAGCTCCTGCTCTCCTGCCTCTGACCACGACAACTCAGAAGTGGTACTTGCAGTGTTTACAGGGTTCTGTGAGATTGAACCAAAGTCACCCTTTGTGTACCTTTGTCCCCTTGCTTGCCTTCCTTCCCATCTCAGTTCCACTTTCTAAATCCCCCAGCAGCTTATTTTTGTTTCCTGGGCTGCTATAACAAACTACCACAAAATGGGTACAAATTTATTATCTCATAGTTCTGGAAGCTAGAAGTTCAAGTTCAAGGTGTTGGTAGGGTTACCTACTTCTGAGGGCTATGAGAGGATCTGTTTTATGCCTCTGGCCTAGCTTCTGGTGGTTTATTGACAATCTTTATTTGTTCCTTGACTTGTATAAACATCACCTTATCTCAGCCTTGGCATTCTCCCTGTATTCATGGCCATGAATAGTGTTGTTATAAGGACACTAGTCATGTTGGATTAAAAGCCCACCCTATTCCAGTATGACCTCACCTTAACTAATTACATGAGTAATGACTTCTTTCCAAAAAGGTCACATTTACATCACATGTACCAGGGATTAGGTCTTCAACATCTTTGCGGGGGCAGGGGGGCACAACTCAACCCATAACAAAGTTTTTCCTAATAAATCACTGTCACATGAATTCTTATCTATCTCATGATTTGCTTCTGGCAGGTTCATTCTGCCCATCAAATATTTAATTACTGTCTCAGTTACAATGCTGTCAGTTGCAAAGAAAAGATAGTTCAACTTAAATTTACTTGCATAGTGAAAGGAATGTATTGCTTTATGTAAATAAAAAATTCAAAGAGAGATCAGACTTCAGGCAAAATTTCATTCAGAGATCCATGAGTCACTCAACAGCAAAGCTTTTATTAAGTGCCAACTCTGTGCCAGGAAATGTACTCTTTTTTGGTGATATAACAGCAAACCAAGCAGAAACATTCCTAGAACGTATATTCAAATAAGAGAAGACAAAAAAGTCAAAATTAATAAATAAATGGATAGTAATTACATGATAATGAAGATAATGGAGAAAAAAATAATGCTGAGGAGGAATCAAGTAGAGCTATGGTGAGCGTGTGTATGTGGCGTGCGGTGGTGCTTGTAATAATAGTTTGGTCTTGAAAGTTTTCACTTAAAAGGTAACATCTGAATAAAGACCTGAACAAAATGATGAAGTGATGCGTGAGAATATCTAGGAGAATATCTGGGAGGAAAGCATTCCAGACATAGGGGATAAGTAGTGAAGGGTAGGAGTTTGTCTGGGATGCTAAGAAGCAGAAAGAAGGCCACTGTGGTCTGAGCAGAGCGAGGGAGAGTTAAGGTGGAGAGCAATAGGTCACAAAAAGAGTGTTTAGAACACATAGAACCTTATAGGCCATTGTAAGAAGCTTAGATTTCACTCTGAATGAGATGGGAAACTATTAGGGGACACTCAGCAGAGAACTGGCCAGATCATACACTTTAACAAGACACTTGGATCCTGTGCTGAGAATAGACTGAATGAGGACAAGGGTAGAAGCAGGGAGACAAGTGAGAAGGCTGTTTCAATAAGCCAAGCAAGAAGAGATGGAGGTGGCTTGGACTAGGCCAAAGCAATAAATGTGCAAGTTGGTCAGATCCCAAATATATTTTAAAGATAGAGTCAAAGAATTTGCTGTTTTTTGGTTTTGTTTTTTTTTTTTTTTGAGAGCAATCATCTTTAAAATGCATCTACATTTCTTTGTGGCTACATTTCTCTTTAATTCTCTCAACTTAGCCATGATCATGGACTAGCTGCATCTTCAGATTGCTTTTCTCATGGTAGAAAAACAGCAGGTTAATTGTTCTTTGATAACATCCAGGAGAAAAAAAGAGGGCTTCTTTCATTTACTTATTGCTAGTAATGTGCTAAGGTCCCTTCTGGATGAAATAACTTTGGTCACATTTACTGTGATCAGGAGAATATCTTATACCAGATGGCGTAGGCCTGAGTTATGTGCCCATTCCTAAACCAATAGCTGTGGCAGGAAACAGAACTTCCCTGATTGCTTCAACCGAGCTGTTGCTCATGGAGGGGTCAAAATCACTGAACTAGCATGGTGGCCACAAAATGGGAAAGAAGTAAAATAGATACTAGCAAGGTAAACACAACGTCTATTACAAATACAATTCTGTGGCCTAAAAATTGTTTTCAACCCACAGACCTATGGCTTCCTTAGTAAATATAATCAGCTATAAGCCAATTGTCACAATATAGTCCATGAAAATTGCTAATCCTCCAATTGCCAATTATGAATGCTTTCTTTGCTTGGCACACACAGTCACATATAGAATGAGAAAAGAAAATAAGAAGGGTCTAATCATATATAATAATTTAAATAAAGAGTTTATTATTCGTACTTTACAGGTCAACTAGGCAATACTTCAGAGAAGGCTGCCTTAGTAAGTCTCAGTTCATCGTGGTTATACTATCTTTGAATTAGTAATTTTTTGATTATTGTCACTTTGGGCCTTACCAAATACTCATGTTTGAGAATGATCTGTAGTATTGATATTATCTTTGATTAGGTTAGCCTCCTTTAAAACTTAGAGTACACGGTTAACACAGATCCAGAAAATGAAAAGAGCCTTAGATCATCCGGAATCACAATTTTTCAATTCTGTTCTTGACCAGGAACTAAATTTCCATTTAGAAACAGTATATTTGATTTGGGTAACTAAATTCTACATTAGTTTAAATTCTATAAATCCCTCTAAACCTTAGTGGTCTAAACAATTCAATATACCTTGTCTTCTCCAATTTATCAGATGGTCTAAGCTATCTTGAACACTCTACTGTCAGAGTTATTATAGTGGTAGTAAAAAAAAAAATAGTCAAAATCATAGGTTCCAAGCATGGAATGGTGGCTCCTGGGGACTGGGGAAAGGAGGAAATGGAGGAGGACATAGAGAATTATCTATCAATGGGCCTAAAGTTTCTCTTAAGCAAGGTGAATAAGCTCTAGAGATCTTTGTACGACATTGTACCTACCATCAACAATAATGCATTGTACACTTAGAAATTTGTTATGGGGGTAGATCTCATGTTAAGTGTTCTTACCAAAATAAAATTAATTAATTAAAAATAACACCATCGCCAACAATAACAATAATAGCTGACTCATTCACTATTAACTCTGTATCAGGTACTCTTCTTCTAAGCACTATACACATTCGACACATGTCATTCTCACAGTGGTGTTAGGATCTCATTCTACAGATGGAACTGAGGCACAAAAAGGCTAAATAACTGACCCAGAATTGAACCCTGACAGTCTCACTCCAGAGCCCATAATTCTGACTGCTATGCCAATGGAAATCTGTTACCCACTTCATTATTTTTTTTAATCTCAAAAGAATTATTATGAGAATAAATCAATATTAGTATTGTTTCTAATTTTGAATCTAGCGACAAACATTGAAACAAAAATGCTAGCTCTAACATGTTTAAATATTTTAATGTGAGCTTTGTATCATTGACACTATTGATTTCACCATGTCAAGCAGCCACATTAAAAATAAGAAATTTTCAAACAATCAATTCTGTTGTCTAAATAGATACAACTTGATCTAATAAAATATGGTATAAATGAACTGAGTCGTAATGGTTATTTTAAACACCCAGGTTTAAATGAATAAAATAAACATTTTATTTTGTTAAGTTACTTTACCCTTTATATCTCAATATATTGAAAAGAATCTTAATATATTTGAAAGGTGCTAAAACTAGTATTTCAGGCTTGGTTCTGTTTTGATATTATTTCATCTTTGAAATAAGAAGGGAGAATTAAATTATCTCTAATTTTGCTTCTAGCCCTTACATTCATAAATAGAAAACTGATAAAATATCTTAAAAATGTACAGTTTAGCTCCTACAGTTCAGTTTTGTATGAAATTAAAACCTGATTATGTTATAAAGTCCAAAGACATCTAAAATATACATTTATGTATGTTTATATATATATGATGTATATGTATGCATGTCTGTGTGTATGCACACATGTACACATACTGTTTCTGATAATGTGTTGATGTATTAATTCAACAAATTGCTTTATTTCATAGGCAAAGTTGGAGTAAATGTCTTATTAAACAAAGAGTTTTACTAATATGCCAAAAAAATAAGACAGCTATATGATTTTGACTCTCAATTATGTTTCCCTTTTTTAATTCAAGTCAATTTAAAAGAAAGAGTAAGTTTAACTTTTTGACTTGGAGAACAAAACCATCACACATTAAGTTTTTATTTTTTCCTATATAGTACTTATGCAAGTAGTTGCTTATTATGAACTGACCTTGACCCAAAGGCTTTGGCCACATTTTACACCTCAGAATAGGTAAAATAGACACCACACAAAATACTGAGAGAAATTCTGGTTTCTTTCTGATATGGATTTGATATTATATAATACTCATTGATGTGAGGACTCAAACTTTCACTACACAGAATAATAGTCATATTGTCTGAAAAGTTTCAACTAAACTTATAAGCAGCCTTATGAAGAAAAGAACTCTATTTGGAGTTAGTACCTTGAATGATTATCCTGTTTGTGTCTGTTGCCCCTGAGTAATTCATTTAATCTCATCTTTGGTTTCCTTATCTATAAAAAGAAGATAAAGATGATACTTGTCAAACATGGTTGTTCTTATGAAGTCCCTGATTAGCTAAAAATGTATGATCTTCTTAGTAAATTAATATAGTAAATGAATACAGATTTCTCTCTTAAGCACTAGATCTCTACATGCACCCAGCTGCTCAGTAATAAAACAAAAAACTGGTTTTTTTTTAATCTGGTGTTTTTTTAATCACATATATTATGTGTCAGATAAAAAACAAATAGATTTCCGACATTATGGCAGACTGAGTTGGCATGGAAAAGACTCCTGATCAAATATATAGAGATATTTGATGAAATATAGCAATTTTTAAACATGTAATCAACCTCTAATGGAAGAGATGAAAAAATCCCACTTGACAGAAAAGGAGCAACCAAATGTCATTTCAACATGGACATTAGTTGATGCTGTGGGTGGCAAATCTAAATAAGCATAGATTATATAAAACAATAATAATGATGATGACTAATTTGAGGGTGTAAGGTCAAGTTAGAACTAAAATACTAGATATCAGCATGGAATATGAGGAGGAGAGTGTAAATGCTGTAAGGTCCCTGCAGTCTTCTGGAGTGAGCCAGAAATATGGATTAAGAATAAACTTTATTTAATCAAGTATTCACCTAAAGAATAAATGTGTAATGTCTAAACTTCAAATCAATTGATGAGAGGAAAATAAAAAATGGTTATGAACACAACTGGAACAATCTAATACAAAGCAGGAAAGGAGTAAAAAAGCTAAAAGTATGATAAAAAGAAAACACAAATAAGGTGTTAAATGTAAGTAAAAGTTTATCAGTAATGACAATATATGTATGTGTCATAAACTTATTAAAAGAGTCTCAGGATGTATTGAAAATATTAAAATCCAATATATACTTCTTAGTAGGACATCTGCTGTTTCAGACATACACTGAACAAAAAGGTTGACAGAATTTGGAAATAAAGAGGTGGAAAAACAGTATGCTAGCAAATACTGATAGAAAGATGGTATGGTTCCATTAATATCAGACCAAGCCGACATAATGGCAAAAATATTAATTGGAAAAAAGAAGCCTATAAAAATAATATTCACCATGAAGATACTATAATTCTAAATGTAAACACATGGAATAACATAGATCAAAATACATAAAGCAATATTACAAAATTGCAGAAAATATGATTAATCTATAATCATAATAAATTTTAATAGACTTATTTAGTAACTGATGCACTGAGCATAGAAAAAATTAGTGAAAAAATAGATGACTTAAGTTACATCATTGTTAAATTGAACATAGAATTTGTTGATCAGAGAATTTGTATTCTCAAGCACTTATAAAACTTCCTCAAAATGTGGTCACCTACGAGAAAGAAAATCTCCAAAAAATCAAATAAAAAAGATAAATTCATTGATTTCTTACCATAAAACATTCTTACAGTCAATAAGAAAACACACCCTAACATTCACATGATTTAAATAAAAAACATACTTTCAGATATCAAAATATCTCAAAGAAGAAATCACAATGTAAGTTGCATAACATTAAGAATTTGACAATAAGGACATTAAAATCAAAACTTACGAGATATCTTGGGAAATAAATGGCATTAAAAAAGTAAAAAGATTGAAAATTAATGAGGTAAGAGGTTAACTCAAGAAATTATAAAAAGAACAAAGTAAATGGAAATAAGAGAAAGGTGATTATGAAAATACATATATAAATTATTGAATAGGAAACAGAATTAATGAAAGCAAAAACTAGATCTTTTATATAACAAGAAAATGAGAAAGTTGACAAAGAGCTAGGGTTAGGAAGAGAGAGGGAGAATATTAATATTTGGAAAGAAAATGGACTATAAAAATAATAATACTGTAAAACAAACAAGGCCCACTTTTCTAGAATGTTCCTCCCCCAAATACCTACACTGCTTGCTTCCTGACTATATTTATTCTCTACCCAAATGTTCCTCCCAACTGATTGATGTAGTTATTTGGGTGGAAAAAAATAATATCATATTATTCCTTTTTGGTATGACCGAATATAAAACTCGTAGAGTCTATAAACTCTGAGAATTAATAAATAAAGTCTAATAGCTAATTATTAATCAGTAAGCTTCTAAATATAAGATCAATATCTGAAAATCAATAATTCCCATTCAATATCAGCATCAGTTGGAGAATAAGTTTCAAAGAAATAGTTGTATTCACAATATGAAAATAATCTGTAAAAAACAAGAATAAATCCTGGTGATCAGCAAGGTCATGAAGACCATAAAAGAAATATAAATCTATATAAAAAGATCTCTATAAAAAGAAATACAAATCCAGCAAACTTTTCATGAATGGATAGATTCACTTTTGCTAAAAGATAATTTCTTCCAATTTAATCTGTACATTCAATGATATTCCAATCAAAGTTTCACCAGGGTTTTTCATTGATTTTGCAAAGCTTATCTAAAAATTATATTCATATTAATGACTAGACCAGAAGAGCGAAGAATATTTTGGTATATTGGAAGGGAACTTATCCTATCAGATATTGAAAACCACTATATTTGTTTTATTATAGATTCATTTGACATAGAGTCACTCATGAGAGTAGAACAGAAATGAACTCACCTGTACAGGGCAACTTGATTTATCACAACTATTGAAAATCAGTAGGGTAAAGATCAAGTGGTCAATGTGTAGCATTGGGAAAACCAGCTATACATTTGGGACAATAACGAACTATTGTTATTTCTTCTAATTTCCAGGAAAACTCACCTAGAACACACTTCAGTTGTTCTCACTGTAGATCGTTTTTATCACCCGCCGTTCATTCAACTTGGATTTTTTTATTTTTTTATTTTATTATCATTATTTGCCTATGATATACCTCTTTCTGAATACAACGAGGTACTTGATCCTTCTATTTATGGAATCCATTTTATTCGTCCCTTTCTGACTTCAATTTCTTGCTTGGATTTCTCAGTTGATTACATGAACTGTTCTCTTGCCAACATGCTCAGATCCTTCAAATTCATGTTCTTTTGGGTCATACATATAGGAAAATCCCAACTCTGGATCACTTCCACAGGTGACCTTCTCTGGCCCAGGCTACTGACTGATGCTTGATAAAAATTTTATGTCTATGCACATTGGTGCCACTAAAGTCATGGGTTCCAGTCTTCAATATCTAATTACTTTTTATATTCAACTAGTACTTTAGTCACTTCCTTTACAGAACTTTTCAGACCTTCGCTATTTTGCTACCAGTTTTCTTCAAACCCCCTATGCTAGTTACTCTCAGCAAATATCTTTGTTTCCTATTTTAATAAAACTTAAGGCAACCTGGCCTGAACCAGCATCATCTTCTCTTCACTCTGTGTAGAAACATTTGGATATTTGCACATATTCACAATTCCATCCTTCCTACTTCGAGGGCACAGGTGTCCCTCATCCTGTTTCCACAATAACCCTTTATCTGTAATCCTTAACTGATCCATTTAATGGCTTTTTGAGCCTTGCTCCATTCTCCTTTCTCCTAAATCTTCAATAACTTCCTCTGAGTAGCTCATTGACCTTAGTGTGCACATGCTCATGCTTTAACCACCAAAAATAATATTTCCCTATGAAGGGTCTTTCCCCTAGCTACTGCCCTAATTCACTCACTTCCTTGGAAAATATAGTGTCACTTACTGCTATTTTCTTATCCCTGCTTATTCCCCAGCTCTCTACAATCTCATTCAATAATTAAACAAAAACAGCATCTCTAGGAAACTCCCCACTGACCAGTTAGTGGTGCATTCCAAGTCTTCATCATTCTGAACTTTTCTCCTGGATCTGACCTTGTGGTTCATTTATTCCTTTTTGAAAGTCTCCAGTGTTTCCCAAAATTTCGAGAAAATTTATCTCTTGAAATACTCTTTTCATTAATGGTTTGTGACCAAGTTAAGAAAGAAAGAAAGAAAGAAAGAAAGAAAGAAAGAAAGAAAGAAAGAAAGAAAGAAAAAGAAAGAAAGAAAGACTCCACCTGACTGATCTCTTTCTTGAGGTTTCTCATACATTATCATATGAAAATGTAAGAGGATATATTCTTACTCTTCTGTCATATAAATTGTGCCCATTGCAGTCTTTCCACTAGTATAGCCTTGGGGAAGGAGTAGAGGGTAAATGACTTTTCTGGAAGGAGTATACGATGACTTAGAGGAAATCCTGTTGAAATCTGGGCTAAGTGAAAATTTTGCCTCTTCTGACGTCAGATGAATGTTGGGAAAGTGGAGAAATCCTGAAGTAAAGGAATTAGGCAATAAGACCTGTGTGTCCTGTCCTTTCACCTCCAGCCTAATGAAGCATTGTTTGCTATATAGATGAGGGTCAATTCTGGGGCTGACAGATTATTCTTTCACTAGTATTGGTGAGGTGAACCCTCTGTAGAATGATTCTGCACAACCAGAGGCAACCCTATTAAACAAAATAAAGGCAACGGTAGGTGTGTTTGGATAGATGCTAACTAGTTACTTGCCCAGAGTGTCAATGTCCAGAATGCCTTGTGGTTTCACAGGCATCTAGACATTCCCATGTGCCCTGCAGGGGCAGAATGTAGCTTGTTAGTGAGCTTACAACAGAAACTCCTGCAATAGAAGAAAGTAACTCCAAAACTATAGATTAGGGTTTAGGTAGGTCGTATCCAAAATTCAAGTGCCAATGAGGACTAAGTTGAGGCCAAGTTATCTAGGAGGACTAGAGGCCCTTAACCAGGCTCAGAAAAACATAATTCCAACTTGGTCACTGAATGTCAGCTACAAAGCAATGACCGAATGGGCAAGGAAATAATCAGTACAGAGTCCAAAAAGAAACCCCATTGCCCTATGGATTCAAAGAGCCTTTTCTATCACTGTTAGCACCACAAGCACACAGTAATCCCAAGAATTAAAAATGCCATTTTGGGGAAGAGCAGAGGAAGGTTACAAAACTTTAGAAAACAGCTTCTATGAGTAAGGGACTAACTTAAACTGAGAACTATTACAACTAGGTAATCTTTGAAATTTTAAAGTAGGTTTTTGTTGTTGTTTTGTTTTGTTTTTAATAAAAAGCAACCCCAGACTACCCAGAAGAGTGAAGATGAGCAAGAAAGATCAGAATACTTACAACACTGAGAGGTAGTTATCTGTTCACAGTTCAGCTCCCAGGCCTAAAATCATTCTTGAATGCTCCTGCTTCTTGAGAGCAGGAACATTATACTACACATCTTTTTTGCCCTAACACCTACCACAGTGCCAAGAGGAGAACAATGTTGCAATTTTTTAAAAACTAAACTTAATTGGTAAGTTTAATTGCCTGACTTTATAAGGTTTCTATAGAGCAGTTTTTTTTTTAAGATTTCATTTATTCATTTGTCAGAGGGAGAGAGAGAGAGAGTACAAGCAGGGGGAGCAACATGCAGAGGGAGAAGCAGGCTCCTGCTGAGCAGAGAGCCTGATGTGGGACTTGATCCCAGGACCCTGGGAAGGCAGACGCTTAACTGACTGAGCCACCCAGGCATCCCTAGAGCAGTAGTTCTTAGGGTGGTTTGTAGACCCCTGGATGGCCTTAAACCTTTTATAAGGAATCCATAAGGACAAAAATATATTTATAATAATGCAAAGACATTATTTGCTTCATTCACCATGTTGAATTTTACACTGAATGGTGGGTACAATTGCGGTCTTTGTAGCAAGGATCAGGGCGGTGGCACCAAACTGTACTCTGAGTTGTATTTCACCACACTCTCACTAAATAATAATTAAAAATAGAACTCACACTCTTAAAAATAATTTAAAAAGAATTCCAGGGGGCACCTGGGTGGCACAGTCGGTTAGGTGTCCAACTCTTGGTTTCAGCTCCAATTGTGATGTCAGGGTAGTGAGATCAAGAGCCCCACATTGGGATCCATGCTCAGCAGGGAGTCTGCTTAACTTTCTCTCTTCTTCTCCTTTTGTCTCTCACCCCCACTCTTCTCTCCTAAATAAATAAATAAATCTTTAAAAATAAAACATAAAAAAATTCCAATTTTACTTGACTGTTCTTGATGCAGAAATAAAAATTATTAAATTAAATCTCAACCTTTGAATATACTTTTTATAATATATTCTGTGTGACAAAAACATGAAGTATGCCAAAATCACTTCTGCATAACAACAAAATGTATTTGTATCAAGAAAAGGACTTATGTAATTTTTTAAGTTGCCAGCTGAAAATAACACTTTTCCCCTCACGGAACACCATTTTTATTTGTAGATAATATGCTAATTAAATAATCAACAAAATAAAAATTCCTACTAGCATATCTGAATATAGTAGGTTCTTGGTGAATAAAAAGCAACTGGCTTTCTTTGTTGCTTATTCTAACTCATCTCTCTGGCATTTCTGCCTCTCAGGACCTCACTTTTATTCAGGTATAATAATCCTATCCATGTAGCTCACATGGCTCAGGAAAAAATGTCCCTACTCTTAGTTCTGTGATAATCCTGATTGTTTAAAAAGTGCTGTTCCCCTTTATCTGGAATTAATCAAAGAACAGGCAAGTGATTTGATTCAAGCTGGTAAGAACCAGAGAGAAGTTTGGTAGAAGTTTCTAAAAAAAATGATTGCTAACATTTAAAACAGAGTCTCAAAAAGCCTTTCTTCCTCTCATTCCATGTCTGCATATGAAGAAAGAATACAGCTTCAGTAACCACTAGCAACCACCCAATCATCTAGGGTACCTGTGAGTAAGGATACAGAAAGAACCTGGGTTTTTGATAACACTGTTGATATATTAGGCCAACCACCCCTGAGAACTTCTCTCCATCTGGAGCTCATATTTGAGCAAATGACTTTCCTTTTCAGTTAAACTAATCTGAGTCATATTTTCTGATCTCTGTAGCAAAAGCATCCTAAGTGCAACAAGATAGCTGTTTTTTATCTTCAAACTTCCCATTAAGTAGAATGCTATAGATTTTCGACCTTCATCTGTTGCTTTCTTGCCACAGGGAATAATTTGCAGGGCAACTGATGTTCACGTTCTTCCATTTGTCTAGAGCACCCTCCCCACCCATTTGGCTGATTGATTCAGGCCTCAGATAAGGTCTTTTAAAATTTGGCTTTATATTTTTCATAGCAGTAAAAATTTATGATGCTGCACTAACGGATGTGCTGTTTAACTACAATTCTAGTGCTTTAACAAATACCTTCTTATCTTTTCAGCACTTTTGAGAACTTTGAGAATAATATTATACCAAACCAAGTGTTACATTGATGACTATCCAAGGATGTTACTATTTTTTTAAAATGTATACCGTCTATGTTTTCTATGTAATATTCACTGTGTGATCAGAATATTGTTATCAATAGACTAAAATATAAACTAACTGCATAATTTCTTTTACACCAGATCCCCACAAACTCCCCATTAATCAGAATGATTTTGATTTCAGTTTAGAGAATATGCAATTGAAAGTGGCTTAAAATCATTTGGGTTAATAAGTAGAAGAGTATAACCGCTGAGCATCAGGCAACCAACAATATCTATCCCTTTCCATCTCCTGTATGAGATATAATTTAACCCTGTTTCTTCTGAACAGCTCTACTCCCCCCCAAAACCTACCACTTAACACTCTTGGGAAAATCAGAGTTTTCACTTACTTCAGAAGACAAGCAGGTTGTTAGCACAAAGCAAGGGACGGGAGAGGAGTTGTATGAAAATCGGTGTCTCGGGGTTCCTGGGAGGCTCAGTGGGTTGGGCGTCTGCCTTCAGCTCAGGTCATGATCCCGGAGTCCCAATATCGAGCCCTGCGCCGGGCTCCCTGCTGAGCGGATAGCCTGCTACTCCCCCTGCCCTCACCCTGCTTGTGCTCTCTTGCTCTCTCTCTCTCTCAAATAAATAAACAAGATCTTAAAAAAAAAAAAAAAAAGAAAAGAAAATCAGTGTCTCTACAAATGAGACACTGTGAGTGTCTCACAGCTATTTTCTACCTGTGATAGAAAAGGTGACCTAATTCAGCGTAGTCAACACTTTGTGATTTAATAAATAATGCATATTTCTTTAAAAAATGACATATTCACTTAAAATTTAGAAACAGCATAATATCAAAATGAGAGTTCTAATGAAGAGTAGCGCAGTTGTAATCTACATTGATAATAGGTAAATAGACAGATACACTTTTTTTTTTTTGAATATCCTCTGGACCAGCACTGATCCTCAGCCCAAAAGTGTAAGTTAGCTATGGAACATTAGAAGTAATATCTGAGCAACCTGAGGCATTGAAGAGCAAGATTTAAAAGAAATACAAATTCCTTTGTCCAAGTCATTGTCATATCATTGTTTCTAAATGCACTCTTAGCTCCTAATTAAAACAATCCAACCTGGTAGTCTCCTCTAAGTATCTTTTAAACCATCATCTTGTCTTAGTCTTATAAATTAATTAATTTATTTAGTCTCTTAACATTTTTGAGCCCATATTGCATGAAAAGCATAGTGACAGGTGCTTTAGGAGTGATAATGTTTAGAATCAGTCCATTTAATTACCTTCCTCATTACCTCATTCCTCAATTCTTCAGGTTCCTTCAGGTATTAAAAATCTTGCCTAGGGGCACCTGGGTGGCTCAGTCGGTTTAACATCTGCCTTCAACTCAGGTCATGATCTCAGGGTCCTGGGAATGAGCACCTGGGAATGAATCTCTCTGCTCAGCAGGGAGTCTGCTTCTTGCTTCTAGCTCTCCTCTGCCACTCCCTCTCTCCGCTCCTGCTCTCTCTCTCAAATAAATAAAAATAAAATCTCAAAAAAAAAAAAATCTTGCCTAAAACTTATCAGAGAAAATGAGGAACTTTTCATCTTAATTTTTCCTGTTTCAGTGTTTTGTGTTACTTACTCTGAATCTGCTCTCAGTTCTAACAATAAGCATGTTCTTTGCTATATTTAGAAGAACATTTTTAAAAATTTAACTTTAATGTCAGCATTACAATCAGAAACAGCCTCTTGTCATTTGCTCTGGGTGCTTTCTTTCTCCTTCGTAACACTTGCCACAAGAAGAGTTAAATTGTGGCTTGACGTCTGCTTTTCCTGCTAGCCTGGAATGTCCTTGAGGGCACAGTCAGAACCTGCTATTCATTATCATATCTTCAGTACCAGGAATAGTTCTTTTAAAAATTGTTAGAACTGAACTAGTTTTTTGTTGTTGTTGTTGTTTAAGATTTTATTTATTTATTTTATTTTATTTTATTTTATTATATTTATTTATTTATTTTATTTATTTATGTGAGAGAGAGATAAAACACATTGGTATGCACACGAGGGGGTAGAGACGGAGAAAGAGGACCTCAAGCAGACCATGCGCTCAGCATAGCCCTCCATTTCATGACCCATGAGATCCTGTCCTGAGCCAAAACCAAGATTCAGTCACTTAACCAACTGAGCCACCCAGGTGCCCCAGAACTGATCTAGTTTTTGTTGAAGGAATAGTGAATGAATTTTAACCCTATTCAACATTAACTTCTCCAGTCTGCACTAATCAGTGATTAATGTATATTAACACTATAAATATTCATTAAACAAAGATTGAATGAGCATGTGCTACACGTCAGGCAATGGAAAGATAAATCTTGTGATCTCAAGGAGCTCACAATACAATGAAACCTATTTTATCACATTTAAAAACTTGATTCACCACATTGTGTGGTTGCTTGGATCCGTTATAAGAATGTAATTTAAGAGACCGTGTCTTAAGTTGATAACCTATCTTTCTGAGAACTCTGAAAGAAAAAAAACAACAACTCAGTTTGCTTCCCTGTCCCATGATGTAGACAAGGAACTGCCAAAAACTTTGAAGGAAATGCTTTGATTTCAGGTGTAAGAGGCTAATAATGATTTCTGTGATAGACACTTGTCCCATGTACCACAATCATAATTAGTCTCTGATGCCTAGGCTATGAACATATTCTCATATTCTCTAGAATATAAATTCTGTTATGCATATTTTCTACAGGCATACACAAGCATGCTCTCCTAAGGAGCTTTAAGACCACCTGAGCTTTGTAAGGTATATAGGACACTGCCGCTGGGGTTACTATTTAGCAGTGGGAGATTTTCAACATAAATCGGCAAGGACTTAGAAATCTTCCCTTCTGTTTGAAGATTTTCCTGACCACCCTTGTTATGAACTCATAAAATACTTCCTGTTGATGTATTCTTTCAGAAGTGGTTATGTTCCTTCATAAATTATTACTTTACATGTTCATAGGTAAGCAGATAATCCTCATAGGCTAATTTTGTCTCCTCCCTCCAGAAGTTGGTATGAGGTCATTGGTCCCTTCATTGCTGGCTATGAGAAATCTAAACGCAATCAACATTTCCTCAGCTCACCTCCTTCTGTGAACATTTTGATAGAGTCATGTAGCTGAATCATATTTTGGTATTTGACTTCCATTATCTCACCATCTGATTTTCTTCCCCAAACTATTTCATTCCCTGGGCTCTCTACTATAGTTCTATTCCAAATAGTGGCTGATATTCTAGCCTCTACCTTCTTCTTTGATTTCTGTTTATGTCATTTGTCAGCACTGCCAATGCCCACTTTACTTCACAGAATAGTGTATCTCATATGAGCTTCTACCCTCAGCTCTTATACCCATGCCCATTCCAGTCCTCAGAAAAATAGCAGTAATAATAAACTTATTTAGCTATTATGAATCATCACATCNTCTAATGAAGAGTAGCGCAGTTGTAATCTACATTGATAATAGGTAAATAGACAGATACACTTTTTTTTTTTTGAATATCCTCTGGACCAGCACTGATCCTCAGCCCAAAAGTGTAAGTTAGCTATGGAACATTAGAAGTAATATCTGAGCAACCTGAGGCATTGAAGAGCAAGATTTAAAAGAAATACAAATTCCTTTGTCCAAGTCATTGTCATATCATTGTTTCTAAATGCACTCTTAGCTCCTAATTAAAACAATCCAACCTGGTAGTCTCCTCTAAGTATCTTTTAAACCATCATCTTGTCTTAGTCTTATAAATTAATTAATTTATTTAGTCTCTTAACATTTTTGAGCCCATATTGCATGAAAAGCATAGTGACAGGTGCTTTAGGAGTGATAATGTTTAGAATCAGTCCATTTAATTACCTTCCTCATTACCTCATTCCTCAATTCTTCAGGTTCCTTCAGGTATTAAAAATCTTGCCTAGGGGCACCTGGGTGGCTCAGTCGGTTTAACATCTGCCTTCAACTCAGGTCATGATCTCAGGGTCCTGGGAATGAGCACCTGGGAATGAATCTCTCTGCTCAGCAGGGAGTCTGCTTCTTGCTTCTAGCTCTCCTCTGCCACTCCCTCTCTCCGCTCCTGCTCTCTCTCTCAAATAAATAAAAATAAAATCTCAAAAAAAAAAAAATCTTGCCTAAAACTTATCAGAGAAAATGAGGAACTTTTCATCTTAATTTTTCCTGTTTCAGTGTTTTGTGTTACTTACTCTGAATCTGCTCTCAGTTCTAACAATAAGCATGTTCTTTGCTATATTTAGAAGAACTTTTTTAAAAATTTAACTTTAATGTCAGCATTACAATCAGAAACAGCCTCTTGTCATTTGCTCTGGGTGCTTTCTTTCTCCTTCGTAACACTTGCCACAAGAAGAGTTAAATTGTGGCTTGACGTCTGCTTTTCCTGCTAGCCTGGAATGTCCTTGAGGGCACAGTCAGAACCTGCTATTCATTATCATATCTTCAGTACCAGGAATAGTTCTTTTAAAAATTGTTAGAACTGAACTAGTTTTTTGTTGTTGTTGTTGTTTAAGATTTTATTTATTTATTTTATTTTATTTTATTTTATTTTATTTTATTATATTTATTTATTTATTTTATTTATTTATGTGAGAGAGAGATAAAACACATTGGTATGCACACGAGGGGGTAGAGACGGAGAAAGAGGACCTCAAGCAGACCATGCGCTCAGCATAGCCCTCCATTTCATGACCCATGAGATCCTGTCCTGAGCCAAAACCAAGATTCAGTCACTTAACCAACTGAGCCACCCAGGTGCCCCAGAACTGATCTAGTTTTTGTTGAAGGAATAGTGAATGAATTTTAACCCTATTCAACATTAACTTCTCCAGTCTGCACTAATCAGTGATTAATGTATATTAACACTATAAATATTCATTAAACAAAGATTGAATGAGCATGTGCTACACGTCAGGCAATGGAAAGATAAATCTTGTGATCTCAAGGAGCTCACAATACAATGAAACCTATTTTATCACATTTAAAAACTTGATTCACCACATTGTGTGGTTGCTTGGATCCGTTATAAGAATGTAATTTAAGAGACCGTGTCTTAAGTTGATAACCTATCTTTCTGAGAACTCTGAAAGAAAAAAAACAACAACTCAGTTTGCTTCCCTGTCCCATGATGTAGACAAGGAACTGCCAAAAACTTTGAAGGAAATGCTTTGATTTCAGGTGTAAGAGGCTAATAATGATTTCTGTGATAGACACTTGTCCCATGTACCACAATCATAATTAGTCTCTGATGCCTAGGCTATGAACATATTCTCATATTCTCTAGAATATAAATTCTGTTATGCATATTTTCTACAGGCATACACAAGCATGCTCTCCTAAGGAGCTTTAAGACCACCTGAGCTTTGTAAGGTATATAGGACACTGCCGCTGGGGTTACTATTTAGCAGTGGGAGATTTTCAACATAAATCGGCAAGGACTTAGAAATCTTCCCTTCTGTTTGAAGATTTTCCTGACCACCCTTGTTATGAACTCATAAAATACTTCCTGTTGATGTATTCTTTCAGAAGTGGTTACGTTCCTTCATAAATTATTACTTTACATGTTCATAGGTAAGCAGATAATCCTCATAGGCTAATTTTGTCTCCTCCCTCCAGAAGTTGGTATGAGGTCATTGGTCCCTTCATTGCTGGCTATGAGAAATCTAAACGCAATCAACATTTCCTCAGCTCACCTCCTTCTGTGAACATTTGATAGAGTCATGTAGCTGAATCATATTTTGGTATTTGACTTCCATTATCTCACCATCTGATTTTCTTCCCCAAACTATTTCATTCCCTGGGCTCTCTACTATAGTTCTATTCCAAATAGTGGCTGATATTCTAGCCTCTACCTTCTTCTTTGATTTCTGTTTATGTCATTTGTCAGCACTGCCAATGCCCACTTTACTTCACAGAATAGTGTATCTCATATGAGCTTCTACCCTCAGCTCTTATACCCATGCCCATTCCAGTCCTCAGAAAAATAGCAGTAATAATAAACTTATTTAGCTATTATGAATCATCACATCCTAGAAAACAATGAGAATTGTAAATAATTTTCAAATACATATATACACATATATATGTATGTGTGTACACAGAGAGAGAGAGAGAGAGAAGGAGAGCGAGAGGGAGAGATTGAATATACTTCAGAAGATTTCACTTTGCTTTTCTATCTTATCCATAGTTTCTTGGGTAAACTGGGTAAATACTGTATTATATATTCTTTAGTTTGCTTAAATAGAATAGACTGTCAGATAAGGTAAATTAATAAGAGAGATTTCCTTATCTCCAACACTTCTGGAAAGGCATATATTATTGAGTTTTATGTACTGGAACGGAGAGAATACAGTAGTCCATTTTTGTTAGGAGTTTTTCAAACAACATCTATGTGAACTTACTGGACTTTAGCTCCTGGAAGTCAGAGACCTGGTCTATTTCATCTCCACTCTGAAAGGTCATGGGAATTTAGAGGCAGGAATTAATAGACACATCCATAATGGATGTGGTTTATGAAAGATAAACCTTGCATGACTGCTGTGCTATGTCACGAGGAAAGTAGAATCAAGATGGTGAACAAGAAGAGCAAGGGTACATGCACATGTTCTGCCCATGTTTAAAAGCTTATCTGTGTTGCACTTTGATTTACCTTGCCTGTGAGAGAAGTTATACAATTCAAGGCAAAAAATCTTTAGGTTCTTGTGGTGCCATCATCAGAAAACAGGTATCTGGAGGTGGTGCTTCAAAGAGTAGCTGGCTGGAGGTGGAAATAATAGACTCCCTGGAAAAACAAATTTAAAACGGAGTCTACCTTCTAGTCACAAATTCTCAGCATCATAATGGGGCAAGGTAACAGATATTGGGATCAACTGTATAGATTGTTGAATAAACCTCATCAATTGAAAGGAGTTTTTGACCTTCTTCCTATTCTCTAAGAGATTCAAATGCCCACAACAGTCACTGCCAGTCAGGGAGACTTGATATTGCAATTTATATTCTCTATTGCACTTAAAGTGTTTTGCATATAGTACTTATTCCTTAAATGTGTTGAATATAATTTTACACAATTCACTCTACATTAAGTATGAAGTAGAATTCGAAAACAGACCTCAAAGGTTTAATTTTGCAGTAATTTTTATGAAAATCTAGAGGGCATAGAAAAAACAATTGGGAAAGTATAAAAAGGATTTTTTTTTTTGTTAAATAATTTTGGTACAGATTACAGTTACAAATACATTTAAACACACACTGTGGGTAATATAAGCCAGCAAGTTCAATTTTAAATTAAGGAGTTTTTAATGTAATAACTCTGCTACCTATATAAAATGTTGAGCTATTTCCAGGGAAGTAAAATAATCTTTTTAAATTTAATGTTAGCATAAGCATAGAAATCTTAAATTATCCAGGTATTTACTTTAGAGAAACAGGAATATTATCTTGACGTATTTAAAGGTATACAATACAGAAAGGTTATATAACAATAATAAAATCTTCCTGGTCATTTTAGATATGGATTTAACATTATAATATCTTGTTAGACTTTAAGAAGATAGTGTTTGCATACCAATCCAATATTTTTTTATATAATGAAAGTAAACAAAACATATTTTTACTGGTTTAATACTATAAATAAATTACATTCATAATGATTTTCATATTATCTATTTATTCTCAACCTTCCCAGATTCTTAATTATTTTTTAAATGCCTTATATTAAAGAAACTGTATAGAAAAAAATATTCTTTTTTATTTGAAATAATCAAGTTTAAGACAAAATGACTGACAGTGAACTGTATCTAATTTTCTTTTCCTATGCAGGAACAAATACACTAAGTAACCCATGCTCAGAGATAGTGGTCTATGGCATTTTCAGACAATGAAACTAGGGAAATGCTATTGAGTTTGAAGATTACACAATGTGAACTGTCAGTGTCTGGCAAGAAGAATAAGGTTATCAAAAACCCTTTGGCTATATCTATGTAATGTCCAAATTCCTGTCCGAACACTAAAACATTCCTTTCAGTCAACTAGGTGAAGGTTAGTTTATTGATGTGGTTTAAATCCAGGAGGATATCAGACATTCTCAGATCCGTGAGCTTTCTCTTGGTAGAGAAATGAGAAGGAGCTGGGGGTTGGGATTGTGGGGATATGTAATGAATTGAGAGAACTTCAACACCTTTTCCTTTTACCACTAATGTCTCATGGGACTTAACTAAAAACTGATTTTTCTATAGGGAAGACTTTGATTTCTATTCTGTTCCCTCATATCTGGTTATTCTCTTGCCATAGGTAAAAGATGTGATGAAACAATACCATCTTATTCATTTACAAGTAATAAGGTAAGCCCTCTGCATTTAAAATTTCATAAAAAGACATGCTTAACCTCAACTTAATAATTATTGCAGATATACAGGTGAAGTAATGAAACATGCTTTTCTATTAGACTGGGAAGGTTTAAAAGATGCCTAGTACCCAAGGTCAGTAATTTTGGAAAAACACGAATTTTGATGCACAATTTATGACAACATGAATTAGTTTAACATTTTTGGGAGGGAAATTGGTACTGTCTATCAATTTGGGCGCATTATAGTTTTCAGTAACAGTATGACATACTTATATTTCTATTATATTTCTATATAATATAATATAATATATTTTTCTATATATTTTTTTCAATATAATTATTTCTATATAATATTTTATATTTCTATTATATATTATATTTATATTATTATAAAATGTTTAGTTAATTCACTGCTATATCTTCATCAAAGACTCCATCTATTCCTAAAGGAGGTAAATTTGCTTGTTCTTTTTCTTATGTCTCATATTTAAATTTTTAATTGGTAGACGAACACCATTCATAATTCAAGTTGTTTGTGTTACTGCTATCAGGAGAGTTGATTTTAATCAAATAATAACCATGAATGCTATCTCAGAGTGGGTCCAATAATAATAATAATAAAAACTCATTTAAATGAATGTGCTTATTATCTAACTGATGGAGAGAACTGGTATTGAGATTTTTGCCTATACTAACTCTGAAAATATATTATGGACATCAAAACATAATAACCAAATGTGTTTTGTTTGTTTTACTTAATAGCTACCAATCAGTAAAGTCGCCACACTGTCATTTGTAACAACATTATGGTGGCAAGGCTCATTCCTACTGCCACCACTCATAATAATAGCATCCTCCACAAAAAGGAAATACACAAATGCTATTTCAGCTAACTTAAACATTTTGACAACGAAAAATATCACCTCAAAAATTGTGATGTAAACAGATAAATTAGTTCCACTTCCAAACTATGGCAGCCTAAATATCATGAAAATACTTATAGAAAAAAAAATCTAGAAATGCTGGATAAAAATAACAAACTGCTTTTATTTATTATTTTATGGACAGTGAAATTGCAAAAAGAAGATTCTGGAGGCCAAAAAATTAAGAGAAAATAGAAAATCACGGTGATAAGAGTCATTCAATTACAAAAGAGGGCTGCTGCATGGCTGGCTCAGTCAGTAGAGCATGTGACTCTTGATTTGTGGTTGTGAGTTCAAGCCCCATGTTGGGTGTAGAGATTACTTAAAAAAAAAAAAAGAAAGAAGAAGAAACATTAAATATATAATTCCTCTAAAGGCATTATGACACTGAGTATTCTAGTATTCTAAAATGTGCCTATTAACAGGCAGCTGAATAGAATATTAGACCTTTCATCCAAGAAAGGTGGGAGTTAACTGAGACCTCTATATAAAGGTGGGAAACATGAAGGCCTGCATTTTCACTAAAAGGTTAATTTAAAATAATCTACCCCTGGTAAATACCCTGGTACAGAGATTGCAAGGTACATTATCTGCTTCACCCTTGGCTATGAGTAGAGAAGAAAGTTTTTCTCTGAGAATTTATAATCACAGGCATGTCCTTCTGATCAGTTGGGACTTATTTGGGTAGCCTGGGAAACCCAGAGCTAAAAATTGAAGTTATTTGGGTAGCTTACTCTCCAGGGCACCCGAAAAAAACAAAAACAGATCCTTCTTGAAGGAAAACATCTTCAACCCAGGGTTCACATTATTTCCATACAGAATATTCAACTGAAAATGAGCTCAGAATCCAAGGTAATATGCCACCATTTGCAAGGGTCAGGAAAAAATAAGTCAGGACCCCAAATTAGACACCTTGAACTTCAGATATTAAAATTATTAGACACAGCATGTAATATAAAAGAGGGAATCAAAAGCATTGGCAAAAAACATGACATTTTCAGAAAAGATCAGAAAATTTTGATACATAAAATAGAATTTGAAATATAAACATAGTTAGTGAGATTAAAAACCCAATGGTGGATTAGACATTACATTAGATAATTGGAGAATTAGTCAACTAGAAGATAAAGCACACAAGTTTACATAAAATGTAGCACAGAGACACAAAAGGAGAAAAATGTTAAAAAATGGTTAAGAGACATGGAAGATAAAATAAGGAGACAATATAGAGAATGAGGGAGAGAGAATATATAAAGAGATAAAAGCTTAATTATTTTTCCCCAAAATGAATTTTTAATTCCTAGCAGCATAAAAAGTATTAAGTAAAGGAAATAAAATTGGATAAAAATTAGGAAATAAAAGGAAGGAAATCATTCCTAAAAATACCAGTACTCACAGACAGGAAATATCTAACAATAGCAAGAATGAAAGAAATGATTGGGTACAAAGAAATGGCACTTAGACTAAGGGCAAATATTTCTTTTTTTTTTTTAACATTTTTTTAAAAGGTTTTATTTATTTATTTGACAGAGAGAGAGAGAGCCAGCGTGAGAGGGAACACAAGCAGGGGGAGTGGGAGAGGAAGAAGCAGGCTACCAACCGAAGAGCCTGATGCGGGGCTTGAACCCAGAACGCTGGGATCACGCCCTGAGCCATAGGCAGACGCTTAAAGACTGTGCCACCCAGGTGCCCCTAAGGGCAAATATTTCAACAGAAACAATGAACACCAAAACCCATGGAGCAATATCTTCAAAATGCTGAGAAATAACATCAACTTTGAATTGTATACTAGCTAAATTATTATTGAAGAGTAAGGTATAAAAAAGATATTCATTTAACGTAAAATATTGGAATTTGAGTTTTTCATACTTATAGATTGTAAGATATAAGGTGAAAACTGTTGGAGAGAAAAATTCACTGATGTTATCACTGATGTTATCCTGAATCTCAATGAATCGCTATGTGTTTCATGTTCAATGAACACTATTCTTTTCTAGTGATAAAGTAGGGATGTTGTAAAGAAATAAAATTAGGGGCGCCTGGGTGACTCAGTCAGTTATGCATGTGCCTGTGGCTCAGATCATCATCCCCGGGACATGGGACTGAGGCCGGCATTGGCATCAGCATTGGCATAAGTTTCCCTGCTTAGCGGGGAGCCTGCTTCTCCCTCTCCCTCTCCTGCTCCCCCTGCTGTACTCTCTCTCTCTCTCTCTCTATCTGTCAAAAAAATAAATAAACTCTTTAAAAATTTTTTTAAAAACTTTGCTAGAAAAAAATCAATTTTCTACCTGTTTTTTATAATTCTTATATCTTTAAATTAATAATAATGTACTATATTAAAATTTAAGAACATAGGATAATGCAATTTTAGAATCAGAAAGACCTTTAGGATACTTTAACAACACATATTAATGTAAGAATGAAAAATACATTTTAAATTTTGTATATAGATATGAACCTACTTAGAGATAGCAAAGATGTTCTCAGGAAATTTTTACACTATAATGTGTTAGTGAACTCGTATGCATTGCTTCTCAAAAAAGATATTTCATTCCTGTTAGCTGGTCTTTTTACTCATATTTTATCTAAGATAACCTTCCTGTTAAGAGTACTGGCATGATAAATTTAGTCTGAACTGCTTGTGAAAGAGAATTGCCAATTTGATATAGCACTAGACAGAGCAAGGTCTTGTGCTTTCACAATCTGTTTTCAAGAGATCTGTGGTGTGAAAAAAATTAAAGAAGCTCCCATGGATCTACACCAAGCTTACAAATCAATAGCCCAAAAGGAAGGGATGAAGAAAACTCAAAGAGATTTTGAAGAAGAACAAGATGAAATGCCATGTTCTTCCTATATATCAGTATTGAAGAAATTTAGAATAATTTTCAACTGAGACAGTATAGCAAGACAGATGGAACCAAATGCACAGGCCAAAAATTGACCAATGAGCTGGTATATGATAGAGGAGGCATCAGTTTCTTATGAGGAAAAACATGGAAACAAACAAAAATTGATCCCTTACCTCACACCATATGCAGAGTTTCAGAATAAAAAAAAAAATACAATACAGGAAAATATATCTTTAATGTTGGGATAGCGAAGTTTTTTTTTTAACTAAATACAAAGCATATATCATAAAGGAAAGTATTGATAAAGTTGATTATATTAAATTAAAACTTCTTTTCATAAAACACCATATTAACAGTGAAAACTAAAGATAAAAAATAACTGACAAAGGATTAGAATGCAGGACACACACACCAAGAATACCCAAATTGAAAAATGAGTGAAATATATAAACCAAGAAATTCATATTGGAAATGTGGATTATTAATAAACCTGTGAAAAGATACTCAACCTCATAAGTAACCAGGAAATTATGCATTTAAACCATAATGAAATACCATTTCATATTCCTAAGATGGGACAACATGAAAGTGTCTGATAATACCAAGAACTGCTGGGATGTGGTTCAAGGGAAATTCTCATAAATGATAATAGAAATGTAAACTGAAAAGAATTTAATATTGAATATGCTCTACAACCCAAGAAATCTACTCCCTGGTGATATATCAACTAGAAAACTGTTATATGTAAAGAGATATAAACAAACATATTCACAACATTGTTATTATAAAAGCAAAACTTGTCATCAGAATGTGAATATGATAAATTCATACAATCTGCTATCATGCAACAACAAAAATTAGTGAACCAGAGTGACGCACATGCAGATCAATAATTCTTAGAAATATAATGTGTTTTTAAAAATCAAAAACAAGTTGCAAAAGAGTACATATTACATTATATCATTTGTGTAAGGGTTAAATTTCCAAAGCAATGCAAAAATGCTGTTGGCAGTAAAAGTGCATGAAATTAATTAATTAATTAATTAATAGCATATTAATTAATTAATACAAAATTCAGGAATGAGGTTACCTCTGTGGGATGAGGGGAGCAGAAATAGAGGAGTGGGAGAGGAAACTTCAATCTGTCCTTCTGAAGGTGTGTGGTGAGTACATCAGTGTTCATTGTATTTTGTATATCTTAAATATGCAAATTAAGGTTTAAAAATAAAAAATAATTATCCAGATAGATTAAAAACCACAATAAAAAAGCATTCTCTTTAGCTAGAACAGGGTATTAATCTGAGAAATCAGTTTCTCAGTAAAGGCCATCTAACAAATTAATTTGAGAAAGAGTCCTAATGATACCTACTTCCTATTCAGAGCTTTTCCCCAGGTTTTCAAAGGCTCACCACAACAATGTAGCACTCCCAACCCCACTGAAAAAGATCCTGTCCTACCAAACTCTACTAGCTCTGAGGTTTTCAGATCTGTATTTCCATACATCATATTTTAACAATGTTTTTCTGTTTCCCTAAGGACCAGTATCTAACTAAGATATTAACAGTTGGTAAAGGTAAAAGTGCTGTGCTTTCCATCAGTAGTTTTACTTTAATCAAGAATTTCCAGAGAGGAAATATTTTAAGACAGGATGACATTTCAGGCCTCCGAAGAGAAATATTAGGAAGATAGTCGGCACCTATTGTTTAACTAACATCACCGCATGTCTTTTATTTTCAAGTAATTTAGTCTTGGGAATTGATTATCGTTTCAAAAATTGTAGTAGTGTGGTCAAAGGGACTGATGAACAATTCACAAAATTTTATAGAAGTTAATGTTCAGCCATTCATAGATGCAATCTGAACAGCTAATCTGTTAAAACTTCCTTGATCTAACTTTTGAAGTTGTTGCTATTTTTGGTATTAGACCTCTGCTTGAATGACAGCCTGAGGATATTCATTCCTCTTTCTCCAATTTTCAGACAGTCATCTGCATTTCCAGAGGGTTGATGACAGGGCAACTTGGAGTTTAAAGACAGCATCTGCATTTGCATTTCAATAGTTCCATAATTCTATGAAAGCATTGAAATCTCTTCAGTATGCCTCATTGTTTAAATAGTGAAGGTAGCCACATTTTGTTCAAGATTCATAAATCTAAGGAAAAAAAATCGGGCCATTGTATCCAAAGCCTATTCTACAGAACATATACATCTTCCTTCTTTTCCTTTTTTTTTTTAAATGTTAAAATCATGTTTGTTAAAAACCATAGGCACTACATCACATCGGTACATATTTTAAATCTTTAACCTTTTGGGTTTTTATGGCCTGAAATCAAGGTTCTAGGATAAACTAAAGGGAAAAGGAAGACATATAGTTTGAAATATAAGGATATTATCAATTTTTAATTTGGAGTTACAAAAAATATCTCTCCCGCTTGGAAAGGAACAAATGTGTTCTGAGTTAGGAAAACAGTTCCATTTAACACGTGGGAGGTAACTTCACTGGTAGGTATGTTGCCTGTTTGTAAGGATCTGCAGTTACTTATAATCAATTATGATTTTATGTAGAAGACTTTCTGTGAAATATTTTGGTACAAGGAAATGAATCCTGGAGTTAAAATAAGAAATTCTGAGCTCAAATATAAGGCAGCTGGGTACCTTTCTGTGTTAAGTCTTTGTGCCTTCCTATAAGTGTAGATAACATTGTCCACCAACTAGTTTTAGAAAAGTGAAAGTTCTGTGTAAACTATATCTAAAAGAACTCGAAGTTTATAAAAGACTCCCACAATTGTATAATTGTTGTGGGAGGTTAGCTTTTTATATTTTCAATCAGTACCTAAAATTTTTCATCTCACTCCATCCAGCTGAGACACAGAGAAGTGATAATATGTTTGCAAGGACAAAACTATGGGTGAAAAAAAAATAGAGCTCCACAGAGGTCAATTCAAAAGTCTATCACTTTAACAATTTTTTTTTTATCTTTTTGCCATTTCAGAACCGTTTCTTTTTTTCCCTGTGGTGTTTTATAATACATTGTAAAAATGATCTGACTTTTAAAAATATATTCTCCCTTCCTCATGCAAATCATATGAAATACTGGGGAGTTCTCCTTAATAAAAGTCAGCCCCACCTTCATGGCCCAGGTGATGTGGGAAATAATCCTCATTCTTGGTGTTCTGCAGATTAGGTCTTCAATCTGAAAAGTCTCTTCCTATATAATTCCTAGCAGCCAGAAAGGTTTTTGACCTTGAAGATTTTAGCGTTGCAAATCCAAGAATATAAGCAAGCGCTTTGCATTTTCTTTCCAGCAAACTGTGAGCTTAAGTCCGCCCCAGAGCGGCAGCTGAATGCCATGAGTTCTGATTGTATTAGGAAAGGGAGGTTCTTTCTCTTCCATTTGGAGGAAACCAACCAACCAACCAACCCTATAGCCTATATTGCACAAAAAAATGATTCCAGCATAATAAATCCAGTTTCAAAGAAAGAATTCATCAGATGGGTGTAGAGAATAAAAGAGAAGTCTAAATATAGTACTAGCTTCATCAATATGTTAACATATTGCTGCTTATAAGACTTTAAAGTATGTGAGAATAAAGTGTCTCTGTGTGCCTTTATGTAAAGGAGCGTATGAGTGTGTGTGAGTGAGATTGTGTGTTCACAGCAGGAGGAGTGGCGGTGAAACCATGAAGGGTAGTTGGGAAACCCCTTCTCTTTTTGCGCACTCTCAGGCTAGCAATCCCGGCCCCAGAAGGAGAAGGGAATGTCAAAGCAGGCACAAAGGTCGCTGCCTTGACTGATATGAAGTGACCGACCCTCAAGCAGAGACTTTTCTCCTTGGCAGCCAACAACCTGCAGCAGGAAAGACGGGCGGGGGAGGAAACCCCGAGGAGGCGCTCCTGGCCGCCTCTTTGCTGAGATAGCAGGAGCAGCAGCCTGCGGAGCCGCGAGCGCAGCGTCACTGAGCTGGTGCGGGTGCAGGGGCGCTCAGGGAGGCGCAGAGGCCCGGAGCCGCTACAGCTGCGGAGTCGCCAGCGCTGCAGGACGCCGCGCCGCGCCACTCCAGCGCCACGGGCCGGTCCGGCAGCAGGAGGAGCCGGTGGCGGAGCGCTGCCAGGCACCGTGCCTCGAGCAACTGCCTCGAGCACCGCGGGCGACGAAAGGAACCCGGAGAGCTTCCCGTTCTCGAAAAGCAGCTTGTGAAAGCCTGGAGAAGGCGAGCATTTCAGTTCTTCGCCGGACTGGGATTTTTCTTCTCAAAATTTGGGGGAGCCCGACTAGAGGTCAGAGGGGCAGGCGAGAATCTCAAAAAGGGGCCCAGGGCTGTGAAAGTGGGCACCCCTTCTTATCGCTGGAAAATCTCCTTGACATTTTTCACACTTTGAAGCAGCTGCAGCTGGTGTCGTCGGAAAAGGGGGTGGGAAAAAAGAGAGGGGGCGGGGAGAGCGGGGAGACACAGCCAAGAGCCACGAGCAGCGCCTCCTCGCCTGCCAAGCCTGGCACCTGTGCGCCGAGCCACTGCACGGAGGAGGACCCCACTCCGGGCCAACCCCGGGCTTGAAGCCACGGACACCCAGCTCCTGGTCAGCGGGTTCTCGCCGAAGGGACCTGCAGCCGCCTACACAGACCGCCGCCGTCGCCTGCAGACCCGGGAGCGCTTCGCTCCTCAGAGCCGCGGCTGCGCGGGGTCCCCGGGGATTCTCGCCCAGCAGCAGGCAGGGTGTGTTAGAGTTGCGTGCACGATTCGCCTTTCCTGCTCGTCTCTTCTCCGCCCGGGATTTATTGTCTGTGGAGCCTTCTGGGGGTGGGGAGGGAGCTGCGCCTCCGCCACCGCCGCCGCTGCTGCTGCGGTCGCTAGCGCGGCGCGCAGGGCAGGCGGAGGCAGGGGAGTGAAGGCGCTCCTGCCTTCCCGGGCAGCGGTTTGGGCTTCCCCTCGGCCGCTTCCCGCCGGAACCTCTCCAGCGTTCCACCTGAAGGGCACCGGCATCATGGTCTAACGCGGCACCTGCCTGGAATCCCCTTTCTCCTGGTCTTCTTCCTCCTACTCCACCCCTCCTCTCTTCCTGCGAGGACCCTCGTGGCCACTCCACTGCGGACCCCCGAACACTTTAAGGAATAAGCGTTGGCACCTGCACGATTCACTCTCTCCGAAACCTCATGGGCAGTTTCTTCCGGCGATGTGAGTAGCACACCNNGGGGGGGGGGGGGCGAGGGGGGGAGGACTGCGGGGGCCTCGCCGTTTGTGGCCTCGGTGACAGTGAGCGCCCGAGGTGTGGGACACAAGTGCCAGCGGGGGAGGGGGCGGGGGAGGAGGACACGAGCCTTAAGCGCTCTCAGGGGAGCTGCTAGCGAGGTGGCCCGCGGAGGCGGCGGGGATGTGGTACGTTGCGGGGCATTTGGAAATGGGTGCTAGCTGTGTGGGTGCATGGGAGCACCGAGTGGCCTGGGCTGGCTGGAGACCCTAAAGGGTTACATACTGCGAAAAGGAAAGGTAAAGAGCGAGTGTTGGACGCTGGTGCCGGGACCATTGGTCTAGCTGAGGTAGTCTTAGCTCTTTATTATCTTGGATATCTTCAGTAAGCTTTTTCTCGGAGGTGTCTGGAGGATGAAGCGCCCATTTGATCATCTCTCTCTCTCTCTCTCTCTCTCTCACGCACACACACACACACACACACTTGTGGCAGGTCGCATTTGTCCCTTTATCTTGGAAGGTGTATTACTGTTTGATGTCCGTTTGTTTGGAAAATGCAATTAGATCTTTCTGCCTTTGGGATTGAAGGGAAAGGGTGGGGTTTGGGGGGATGGAGGGGAAGAGGAGTATGACAGATTGGAGGACAGAAAGAAGTGGGGGAGCAATGGGGTGGAAGCTTTTCCTGAGAGTCAGGGAGAACGATACCTATCTCCCCCTAAGCTAGACAACTCCTGCCCACACATCTCCTTTGTGTTGCAAGGCGAAGCTGGTGAACCTGCACTATTCCCAGTCCCAGAGCTGGGCCCCCTTCAGCATCTTGTATCCTTCTCTTAGAGTCATTAAGGATGCAGGACTAGTTTCGGATCCTACGTTGAAAGAGGGAGGAAAGCACATTAACATTAAGGTAATCATGGCATCCTGGCTCACGGACAATTAGATTGGTTCCCGAAGGTCTCTAGTCTTACCGTTTGCAGAGTCAAGAATGCGNCAAAAAGGGGGGGGGGGGGGGGGGATAGGGGTTGAACAAAATGCCTTTAAAAATAGTGTGACTTCATAACGGCGATGGCTGCAAAACTGCTTCATTATACTACTTCTTGGCCATCAGGGCTGAATAAAAGACCCGCCTCCGCCCTCTCCCTCACTGTCTCCTCCCCACCAAGTCACAAAGCGAGCGGGGTGGGCGAGAGGGCGCACCGCCAGGCGGAAAAGGGAAGGGGTCACTTTCACAACTCCCGGGAATTGGCTTCAGCATGGAACCATCTGCGACTCCCACGTTCCTTTCGAAGTTCTCCTTTAAAAGGAATTAGAAATGATGCGGGGTGGAGGTGGGGGTCAGTGAGACATAGAGGTCCTCCACCTGCTCTTTTTGATTACTTTCCCACCACGCTTTCAACACACTGAATTTACCTGCAGTGGTAACTGGGTCAGCACGTACATATATGTACCTGTATACGATGAAATGTGGCTGTGTTGACAGATGAAAAACAGTTCGTATATGATCATATTTTAACCTTGGCAAAATTTCTAAGCACAATAGAGATTTTTATAGCGTGGGCGAGAAGAGTGCATTCCAGCGAAAGCAGGACACGTGATCTCTCCGACGGGAGAGATACAGTATTAGGAACTCGATTTTCTTTGTTCCAAGCTGAGCCTATGAGATGCTCAGCATGCGGTTGCCTAAGTCCTCCAATTAGTGGGAAAAATAATAAAGTTGACCAGGGGCTAGAATAGAAGGTAGAAAAGCACAGGTAGATAGATACCTATGAAGGGCTTGAACCTTCTCCTCTGCCGCCCACTTCTCGGTTTTTACCGCCCACTTCCTGCCCCACCTCTCGCGCCAGCTAGTCCCCTATTTAAAAGTGAGGCATTCCTTCCAGGAGACGTGGCAGAAAAGTTCTTCAGCCCCTGCACACGTGGGTTCTCCAGCGCCTCAGAACCTGCTGCTATTCGCAACAGATTCTGCCACCTCCCCAGTCTGTGTCATGCCTCCATCCAGGCGTCGTTGAGCTGACTTCACGACTCCAAGAGAACCACCCCAAGATCTTTTTGCAAAAGACAGTAGAGGGGGGTCAAATCCCTGCTTGCTGAAAATCATTAATCGCACCGGCGCGAGAATGAGAAAGTAGGGATGTTGGAATGTTTTTATTTTCCCTTATTTTGAGTCGTAGGACTCAAGTATATTGAAATGGGTGGTTAGCAATTTTTGCATTTGGACTCCCAGGGTATCTCAAGGCCTGTGGAATATCCGCAAGGTGGGATTATTTATTAATTTAATGGAAGTAGAACTTGTTCTAGACCCGCCATTTAAATAGAGTTACCTGACCTGGAGATTTCTTATTTCATTTTTCACTCCGTGTTTTATAAGACATCTTAATGGGATGAAGTTTTGAAAATGTGGGCTATTTCTGTACTATACTGCATTGCATCATATCATATGTGGTGATAGGGAAAGCAGAGTCAATTTCCATGACATGTTATGAAGGGAGAGTTCTTTATACATTTTTTTTTTATACTTCACTGTCCAAGAAAAGATGTGTGCTTACCATGGCAACCCTTCCATTCTCCATCACGTGTGCCTGCACATATGCAGCTTCAGAATTAGAAACAACTTCTTAAAGAAATAAACCTGGTCCAGTTACAGTAGCCATGTTTTATTCAGAATTTTAGCACTGCTTTAGGCTGGTATTAAAATTCTCATAATTAAAATCTTATTCTACTTTCTTTTGTCGGTTTTTAATTTTTCTGCTGCCTCTATAACATACGGAACATAGCTTAAAGTTTTTCTGTGTCTATATTTTTGCTTGCTTTGGATTTTTAAAAAAATGTGAAGATACACGTGAATATCACTATGAATTTTTATCATTTATGAAAGTCATTAAGTAACTATCTTAGCCACATGGTATTAATTCCCAGGGGTATTTCTTAGATCTCTCTTATTTGCAGTTCATAGTGCATGGTAATATTGATATAAAAACTTGGCCTCTTTACTCATGACTTAAAATGTCCACCCTTTAGAACAGTTGAAAATTTGAAGTTATGTTTTAACTTGATTGATAACTTGGTAATTGTTGTATCAAAATTACACCAATTTATACCATAATTTTATCTTCAGATGACTGTGGCCTTAACATAAGGATGGATCACACATTCCATGATATTGTAAGTTCATTCCATATCCAAATTAACAGAGTACACAAAGAGTAACCAACTATTGATGAATTACCACCTGAATTATTTCTGGATTCTTCTTACATTTTCTTTCACATGAATTATTTCATAATTTTCAGAAAATTCTTCATTTAAAAAAATATATGCTATTCATTGAGTATAACAATTGTAGCAACCACACCATCAATAAAAGACATTATTTGGAGCATTTGTTCTCCAGTAACAATGACTGTTTTGTAGACTACTACCCATATTCTTTTTTGGGCCAGTCTAGTCAGTCATGTGAATTTTCAGTATTACTCCAGGAAGACCATTAATTCAAATCTGTGACACAGGGCAGACCTTTAGTTTGTGCCAAGCTGAATGGCCATTAAGTAGTTCATATTTCCAAGGAAATGACTTGGAGATGACTCTAGGATCTTCTGAGAATCCTGAGTCTTTTTTTTTTTTTCATGTTCTGTCTCTTAAATCTAGGGGCCACATTGCTATTCAATGGAGAGTTTTTAATACCCAGGATTTTAAAAAATGGAATTTTAATATTAAATAACAATTTTACCATATAGTATAGCAATAAATTCTATTCTGAGGAAGCACAAAAGCAGAGAGGAGATGCATAGATGGTAGATTTTGCATGTTTGTTAAAGTACTGAATTGTGTATTGTCAAGAAAAACTCAAAATTAGAAGTAGCACTGTAAATCAACAGTGTTTGGAAGATGATGACCCCAAATCAATAATATTTTTCCTTTATGAAGTTTTTAGCCATGTTTGGTTAATCAGGTTTGAATCATTACAAATAGTCATTTTTTAAAAGATTTTATTTTTATTTAATTGACACAGAGAGAGAGCGCGCACGCACAAGCACAAGCAGGGGCAAAGTGGTGGGGTGGAAGAAGCAGGCTCCTACTTGCTGAGCAAGTAGCCCGATGTGGGGCTAGATCCCAGGACCCTGGGATCATGACCTGAGCCGAAGGTAGCCGCTTAACCGACCGAACCACTCAGGCACCCCAATAGTCATGATTTATAGAAAATACTCTAGTGAATTATCCTGAAGTAGTGAAAAAGAAGTAAGAAAACCTTGGAAAACTAGTTTTCTTACTTCCAGAATTAACATGTGATCTTTGGTAATATAATTAGCCCCTTTAAATGCTATAAAATGGAGGTAGTAATAATTGCTAGTTTTTAATTCTAGTGCATAGCAAATAATAAGACAAGGTGGTGCATGATGAGTGATTTGGATACTTTAGAGGAGTGGGACATAAACTTTTTGATACAAATCAGTTTTTCTATAATAACCTGTGTGGGGGGGATTGTGTATCATAATGGCATAGTATATTTTTAAGGTTTGCCATTGAAATAAACATATCTATTTCCTATCTTGGAATTAAGTGATTATGCTCAGAAATCCATGAGCTTTTGTGATCAGAAGCCATCCATTGTCATCTTACTTCCCTTACCATAGTGCATGAACTATAATCATAATTATAGTAGTGGCTACCAATTATTAAACACCTATTGTGATTCAGATACTTTACTTCAAAACAGCCTTCTAAGAAGCATTATTGTCACCATTTGAAAGATTAGAAAATTAAGGCTCAATGACAGAAATGACAAGTCCATGTCACACAAGTCCACTTCACACAGCTAAAAAGGGATAAAGCTTTAAATCCAGAGTTGGCTTCTATACCTTTTTCTTCATACTATGCTCTCTCGCTTATAGACATAAATTAACACTTGTTAAATGACTGAAATCTGTAGATAAAAGAATTATTTCCTAATGAATAAAGAAAAATTAATATTCTGAAACAGCTTTTCAGAGTTATTAACATATTTGGCAATAATGCACTATATTACATTGGTGACCACAATTTAATATGGTACAGATGATACTGCTGCTTATCTTCCTGGTAATTAATTCATGACAGAAACATTTAATAAGCTCTTAGAATCTGTCATATAAATGTACATTAAGGAGGTTTTCAATAAAGCAAGTTTTGAGTCAAGAGCTGTCATTTCTACTTTGAAACTATGATGATATATTTGATATATAAGCCCCTGGAGAGGTATCATATGTGCTATTTAAATTATTAACCATAACAGAAAGTTATCATTTGTTATTCAATGACACATGGAAAAATACTAAATAAATTTAACAACCCAAAGGATTTCCTGCATATAATCATTTTCATTACATTGTTCACTGCTTGATAAATTACTTAAAATCTTTACAAAATTATTATTTTACTTTAATACACAAGAAGGCAGTTGCAGTTACCACAGATGAAGTATTGAAATTTATATTAGCATTGACATGATCTGTTTAAATATTTTAACAATGGAGTAAATGCTTACATTGTTAAAAGGAACTCATTTAACTGGTTTCTTAAAGATGCTGTTTCTTCAGTTGTGCCGGGGTATTTTTGCTCTACCTGAAGTTCAGTAAGATTGAGAGCATATTTAACATCAGAAGTTAGTGGTATTATGCCCAAAGTAGTAGCATAACAAATTTGTTAAGAACAAGGGAATTGTAGAATGTGTGTGTGTGTGTGTGTGTGTGTGTGTGTGTGTGAGTTCATTTGGAAATAATTGAATTATGTGTTATCCAAGAGGTAAACACGTGAGACATTATAGGTTTCAATTCAATTATAGAAAAGAGGTAGCTGACCTGAAAAGAAAAATACTGGTACTTTAAGTACTATCAGTATCATTGGGAAATTTTCATAGGGTGAGAGGAAGGCAGTACTGTGAAATACTGTCCTCGCAGAGGAAACGGTGAGAAAAACAGTTGAAAATGAGCTGTTTGGCTTGCTTAACTCACCAAGAAGAAAATTACAGGGTTTTAAACTATTATATTGAAAGAGATAAAGATATTTTTGTGTAGTGACAAAATGTTGTATAGATGTCTGGCTGCACTATCAAATTTTTTGTTAATAGCAGGAAAGGCAAGAAATGAACTTTCCTGTGATGGTGCCTAAGTGTTATGAAGACATTTGTTGCACCAAGTGAGCAATGGACACAAACCTAAAATGTGTCAGCTGAATTTAAAGAATTAAGGTGACATAAATGGTGCAACTAAAATTATTTAAAGGTGCAAATAATTAGATTTCTCGAGTAGTAGCTGCTTGAGTATTCTGCAGGTAATGTATTCAACATTGTAGCTCTTACCACAAATGGGCATCTCACAGAGTCATGGGGAACGTAGTCGCCCTTCAGAATACATACTGATACCACACTGGATATTTACTCTGGTGTTATTCTGAGTCAGTGTAATTCAAGACATGAAAAAATTTTCTTCCTTACTTCAAGTGTGATTAATTTCTTTTTTTTTTTTTAAAGATTTTATTTATTTATTTGATACAGATAGAGACAGCCAGCGAGAGAGGGAACACAAGCAGGGGAAGTGGGAGAGGAAGAAGCAGGCTCATAGCGGAGGAGCCTGATGTGGGGCTCGATCCCATAATGCCGGGATCACGCCCTGAGCCCCTGAGCCGAAGGCAGACGCTTAACCGCTGTGCCACCCAGGCGCCCCTAGTGTGATTAATTTCTTAAGACAATTATAAAAGCTATTGTAATTAAATCAAATACCTATTTAAACTTTGAGTGATCGTTAAATATTAGCAATGTCCTTAGGGTAATACCATATTGAACATCGGGCATACCACACACATACACATACAGCTATAATTGCTCCATTTGCAATACACACACACGTACAGACACACACACAGAGCTATAATCTTCTTATTTCATGAGTTCATAACACTTTAGAGATGGCAAGGGCTCTAGGGGTATTATTTTACAAAAGAGGAAACTGAGCCCTGCTAAATTTGTTTTCTTGCTCAAAGGCACATACATAGCTGTTTGTGAGAGAAATAGAAATAGAACCAGATCTCTTGGCTCCCAACTTCTGCCAGTAAAACCATACTCTTGGAACAATTGGAGTCCTTTACATTTGAGAAAAGGGAAATAGGGAAAAGAAACTTAATCCAATAAGCCCAGTTAATGAAACCAGCCAATATGATGACTCCATCCAAAATACATCTATTTCTCATGTCATTTTTGGCCTGAATTATGGCCTAAGTTTTTTGGACGATCATCTTATCTTTCCATTTTAATTTGACTGTCTAGGCAGTTTAATACTATAAATTTAACATCTATTAGCTATTTTATTTTTTAAAGATACCTTTATTTAAGAAATATGAAATTAATTTCACTCATATTAAAGCATTCTAAATTTGGACACTATATCCTTTTTAATGAAAGTTAAAATGTTCTTCTAAATTCTTGATCTTTTTAGTATGGTACCGACTAAATTAGTGTTGGATGATGGAGAAACGTGTAATTCATTTTACATAAATGAATTATTTTCCACATGTGCTAATTTCATTATGGATCAATCATTGAGGTTTCTTACTGAAAAACAAGAATGATTTAAAGTGAAGTTATTCGGGGCACCTGGGTGGCTCAGTCGTTAAGCATCTGCCTTCGGCTCAGGACGTGATCCCTGCGTTCTGGGATGGAGCCCCGAGTCAGGCTTCTCCACTGGCAGCCTGCTTCTTCCTCTCCCACTCCCCCTGCTTGTGTTCCCTCTCTCTCTGTCTGTGTCTCTCTGTCAAATAAATAAATTTAAAAGAATAAATAAAGTGAGGTTAGGCCCTTCTATATAATATTGCCTTAGATTTTGATCAGGAAGACATTTTAATCAAGAAAACAAAATGTGATATAGTTGGAATTTGTGAAACATATTCATTTCTGTGAATTTTTTTGCATTAAAAATTACATTTTGAAGGGTCCTTTGAAATAACAAGTTCCCTCTTACTGCTAAATAGCTGTTTGTATATCTCTTATGGCTTAATTCTCTCTTTCATGAAACAAATTTGAAATAAATGTTTCTCAATGTTTTTTCCAGTGCTAAAATTCCGAGTCTACTTTACCAAGAAGTTTGGTTACTGGGAAACTTAGGGCAGGATGTTTTCTTAACTGATGGCCAAAACATATTTGCAACAATAATAAAGCACTTTTGAAATTATGATGTACATCTCTTAAAATATGCCTTTGGTTTATAAGCAATGACATATAGAAATATTTACGAACAAAAGTATTGATTTAACAAGACATACCTATATAGTTAGATCTAAGAATCCTCTTTAAAAGGCAAATTAGAACTTTTTAGTGCAGCAATGATGTTTAAAATTGAAGAAAAACCATGATGACTAAATTAGTGCATTACATATCAGCACATTAGCTATGCTTTTCATTTGTAGAATGGTTCTTATTCATGCCAGCTTTCAGTGTACTGTTCTGGGACTCGTGGGTGTGATAGAACGGAACATATTTCTGTATCTGTGAATATAATCCCACACACCATTTTACATGACAAAATCTGAATGTCCTAAAACTCGGTGTTAAAGATAAGACAAGATGTCAACCTTCACCAGTCGAGGATTTGAATTACCTCTGTAATAACACCGTTTTATCTTTCCAACTCTCTAATTTCATTTAAAGAGATGTTATTTAGACATGTAATATAAGGAGTATGGGTGTTTGTGTTTGCTTCCTTGCTTGGCTACTTACCTGCGTTCTTGCTTTTTCTACCTCAACGTACCTAAGGTTTGCTTAGCTGCTAAGCAAGCTGCTGAAACTCAAACACAGCAGACACTAAAGTAGGATATGAACAAAGGAGGAGTGGTGCAAAGGTGATGTATTTTTATACTTTGAAACAGGAAGAAACTACTAGAACTGCAGTGCACATCCATTTTCTATGTAAAAATTGTAAAGAAAATAAGCTTTATTAATAGTTAATAAATATATGGATTAATAGGATCACATTCTGTACTGAGATAGGGTGCATGCTCATTTATGAAAGTATGCTGGAAAAACTAGGAAGACAATGGGTAATTGAGAATCATTTATCTTAAAGTCTAAAATGCACTGGTGAATAAAAAAGTTAGAACAAGGTTTGTATAAACAGTGTTTAATGTCTGTTTTTCCTAAATATGATTGTATATATGTCAAGCTCTTAGTTCCTGGGTCAGCAGGTATATTAGGGTGGGATCTACAAAGAATACCTGGAACTTGTCTTTTGTAGCAGTTATAAGGTGTATATACTTTCTCTAATATTTAAGAATTAACATAAATTCAGCCCTGAAGACATGGTGTAACAGTGACTGCTAACAGAATAATACATCACTGTCTGCCATCAGTCGTGAGGATGCACTTGTCACTCATTTTGGCTGTGCATGTGGCCAGGACAGCCCCAAACCTCGAGGGTGCATGTCTTCTTTGCATGTATAAAATTATCATAATTTTAAGAATGTAATGTGTTCTTCATCTTCTTCCTCTTTTTCCTGATAGAATTTCTTTTTATGATCATGTGTGAAAAATAGATAATGCAGAAAAAAGAAAGTTGAACTTAGATTTGGAGAATATGGATGAATGTTTTGTCTTAAATGTCATTCAATATTTTTAATATTATTGCGTAACCATGGGCAGAATAGTGTATATTGAGTATAGAAGATAGAATATTTTATTGGGAGTCAAGAATTACAGTCTGATGTTCACATTATAAAAACTAATATGATAACTTCTGGTATTTGCACTGATAAGGAAAGTTAAAATCGCTATGATGCTACTTGAAAGACTACGTGAAGCATTTTGCAGTCTCTTCTGGATCTGAATCAAGTTAGAAATTTACTCTTAAACTGAGTAAAGATCACTGTAAAGTTGATAAGTTCTTTTTAGAGTGCTTGTTTGAATGAAAAATGTATAGAATGTTAATGTAGTTTAATGAAACTTTAGAATTCCTTGATTAACCATTTTAAAATGATCCCCCTTTTTAAAAATTGTGTGATTTGTGTGTACTTGGTCTTTTCAAGATAATTCAATATTTGAATATGTGTCATTCCTAGCATTGTTAAATAATTGTTTGCTTGAATGACTGTCTCCAAAACCAGCACATATAGTGGCTTGCTTGATTTTTTTTTTATCCCTAACAAAATAGCTCACAGCATAGTGCAGAAAAAAAATGCATGTTGTTCGAATGATGGTTTCACTTACGCTTCTGAATGCTTCTAAGTGACTCTTGTAGCCATTAGTAGTCCCTTCAATTTCTTCTTCTCTTTCCTAAGAACATCATAAGATTAAAAAAAAAAGATTTTATTTATTTATTTGTCAGAGAGAGAGAGAGAGAGCGCAGAAGCAGGGGGAGCAGCAGGCAGAGGGAGAAGCAGGCTCCCAAAGGAGCAGGGAGCCGGCTGGGGAGGGGTACAATCCCAGGACCCTGGGATCATGACCTGAGCCAAAGGAGACGCTTACTATCTGAGCCATCCAGGCACCCCAACATCATAGGAGTATACTTCCCAGTTCATCTTCAATGTGAGGCATGGTAAATGACTTACTTTGGCCAATACAATAGGAACAAAAAGTGAGGAGTGTCTCTTGAATAGAAATATTTATGACCTAGTACACTCTTTGCTTTTCCCCTGATGTAGCAATTACAGAGACGTGTGTCATGATGGACCCTCCATCAGCATGGTCCCTGAACAACAACATTAAATAAGTCATCCCTGCACACATGTATTCAATATGTAGCATGAGCAGGAAATAAAGTATTGTGTTAAGATTTTGGGAATGGGGTTATTGTTTATTATTGAAGATAACCTAGCCTAGCCTTTCACTTGTTCACTGAGTGAAATTCTAGTGAAAGTGGAATCCTGATGCTCAGTTCATGAGGTCACAATTACAGGACATTATTTGAACATGTGTCTATTTACATTTTAATACTAAAATGCATTCTATTTAATGATTGATGAAAATTTTAATAATTAACAAAGTTATTTTTGAAAAATACAAAGATCAATCTACTTGAGAAAATTTTAAGGTTTCAAGTACTTTAACTTTCTCAATTTGTAATTTAGTATACACTCATATTTTGATACACCAGAAGTTNAACATGTGTCTATTTACATTTTAATACTAAAATGCATTCTATTTAATGATTGATGAAAATTTTAATAATTAAATTTAATAATTAACAAAGTTATTTTTGAAAAATACCAAGATCAATCTACTTGAGAAAATTTTAAGGTTTCAAGTACTTTAACTTTAACTTTCTCTTTAACTTTCTCAATTTGTAATTTAGTATACACTCATATTTTGATACACCAGAAGTTTAAGAACTTTGGTACTGTTCTTGTACAATGCAGTAACAGCTCCTCTGATTCGTAAACAAGTGAAATCTTTTTGTATTTGATATATATTTTCCCATTCTGTAGATGGTTGGGACAATATTTATAATAAAAATCTACTGTATCTATTGGAATCTGCAAAATTTTCTCCATTTAATAAATTTTATTCAAGTTTGTGTATTAATTCATTCATTCATTCTAAATATTTATTGTGCTCTTATTCTGTGCCAGAGCCTGTCCTAGGCAAGGCTGATTACAAAGGTGACCCCTGTCTCCATGGCACTAATAGGGTAAGCAGACATTAAATAATCATTCTAGAGATATAATAATTTCAAGTTACAATAAGAACTGAGAAGGATAAGACCAAGGTACTGAGAATGAGTATAATAAGGGTCTGACCAGAAGTAGCGTCTCTGAGGAGCTGATATTTAAATAAGACCTCTACGATGATAGAAATTAGCCAGGCAAAGGGAGGAAGCAGGAGAATTTTAGGCCAGTATGTGCCTATGCAAGACTTTAAGTCAGGAGAAGACGGTGTGCTGGAGGGCAGAGTGATTAGAAAGAGGCTGGCGTGGCTGGATATTAGGGATCAGAAGATTGGCATAACATGAGACAGGCGTGAGCCAGATCATCTCGGAATTTATTGACCAGGTTAAAAATGTAAGATTTTTATTATACATCCTATGTGAAGTCATTAAGCATTTTTAAGTGGAAGAGTGGTATGAACTGATTATATTTTTTAAGTGATCATTTGGGCTGCTGTGTTTACAATGCATTAGAAGGCTAGAGTGGGAGTAGGACTTTATAAATTAGGAGATGTTTACACTAGGTTAGACTTTAAGGTGTCTTGGGCTAGGATTATGGTAGTGGAAATGGAAAAAGGTGGATGGAGCTGAGATGTGCTTTGTACAACCTATTGGATTCATTGCTGAATTGATATTGGGAGATGGCTAGTGAGTAAAAGTGTAGTATCAAGACTTATTGCAAGATTTCTGACAGGAACAACTGGATACATGCAGGTACAATTTCTTATCTGGGGAAACCTAGAGAGGGAGCTAATCTATTCAAGTATAACTAGAATATTGACAGTAATATGAAGGAAACTGAATAACTGGCTGATACTTTGAGGAAACACGAATCAGAGCATCAATTTATAAAACTAAAAATCCCTATATAAAGTTACCGGAAATGTAGTGAATACTTTTGTGGGGAAAATAATTAAAAGCTTCTTTTTAAGAAAACAAACGTTTTCAAATAAATGCTTATTGAGTATGCGTTAGAATGACTCACCTTGTATTGCTATCATAGTTTTCTTCTAATTATTCTTTGGCATGAAAAGAAAATAACAATGTATACTCTTCCCTTCTGAATACTAGTTTCTTCCATCTTTACCCATTATGCTTTAAAGTTTGAAAAGAACAACCTACTCCTGGTCCTTCTATATTTGCTTTCCCAAGATGAGCAGAAGGGTGTTACCCATTGGTAGCATTTGTTTAAACAACTCATCTCAAGTACTTTGTAGCTCCTTGTAGCTCCATAGCTACCCAGGTATCCATATTGTGGACTTCTCTGGGCAAGGCCACACACATTTGTAAGTTATCTTCTTTGTGTGGTCCCTTTCCTAGAGGCCTCCACCTTTATAATTTCCTGGCACTAAGCTTTGTCAGTTAAGACACACTGTAAGTTGCTGCCCAGAGAGTGCTTATATAAGTAAAGTGATAATCATTCATTCATGTACATATTATGGATATGTTCTTTAGGAATGTGTTCAGCTGCAAGTAACCAACACTTAGTGGCTTAATTGAGTAAGATAGTGATTTTACTCCTTCCAGTTAGCATTTGCAGTGGGAAGTAACAATCCCAAAACATCTCAGTGGCTTACAACCACAGAGATTTATTTCTCACTTGCCATATGTGCAGGCTAGCCAAAATTCTGCTTGGCTGTGTTCACCAGTTTTCTAACCCCCAGCATCCAGGATGAAGGAGTAGTCCTTACCTGGGATGTGTTGTTCCCCTGGAAGAGGGCAGGAACAAGAGGCCATACTGTCCCATCAAATTCAGTGAACGCTTCTACTCACATACAGCATATTTTGTGTCCGTTCACATTCCACTGGCCACAGCAAGTTACATAATCAAGAGTGGCATGGCGAGAGAATAGATGGATAAACATCCACACCAGTATTAAGGCTCAGTGATGCCATTAGGAACTCCGACTCTTTTCAAATCATTGCCTACCTTTGTAGTGTTCTAAGCACTTATACTCTGAGTTTTCCTACCTTAATATAATTGTCTTCAAGTGGACTGGCACCAAAGATAATAGCAGCCATGGATGTCAACTGTGAGTTCTCTAGTCTCTCTCTTCTTGTTTTTTGTTTGTTTGTTTTCGTTGTTGTTGTTTTATCCTGGCCAGCATGCAGACCTATTTAATACAGCAGTACTTGTAAATATATTTTGGGTTTTTTTTTTCTTTGATTGAGTTTAAATGTATTTTATAAATTTCTCAAATAAATCACTTATGCGGTGCCCTTCTATTTCCCTAGCACAGCTATTTTCCTAGCATGGGGCCCTTGGAAAAAAAATAACATTCATCTTGAAATTTAGATTAATAGTAATTCAGTTTTAGCTTGGGGAAACAGAATTTCTTTTAAAGTACTGAGGCTTACTTATGAAATAAAATTTTATTTTTTAATGAAAACCTGGAGGACCTGTGGAGTGATTTAGATTTTAAGAATGGATATACTTTGGAGTTTTCAAGATAACTGTCAGTTGATAAAGCTATAATCTGAAATTCCCTTTAATGTTCAAACCTTATATATTTTATTTTATTTTATTTATTTATTTTTTAAGATTTTATTTATTTATTTGACAGAGAGAGAGACAGCCAGCAAGAGAGGGAACACAAGCAGGGGGAGTGGGGGAGTGGAGAGGAAGAAGCAGGCTCCCATCGGAGGAGCCTGATGTGGGGCTTCATCCCAGAAGGCTGGGATCACGCCCTGAGCCGAGGGAGACGCTTAACAACTGAGCCACTCAGGCGCCCCTATTTATTTTATTTTTATTCATGTCTACTTTAGCTAGCACTTTGAATTATAACCATTATTTCATGGACCATCTTTTCACAAAGAAACTCTTAGTTTTTGTTTTGTTGTATTAACAGGTGGAATCATTAAAATTGAGAGTATTTCTAATTAAAATAAATTCTTCAAAAGTAAACAGTTTAAATCATTCATGTTTAACTTCCTTTGGTGTTCTTTTGAAACCACTTGGACTCCTGCTTTGGATGGTAACACAATTTCCACTAGATGAATGGTTTTCAAACACTTCAGTAATTGTGGAACTCTTTTAGCAAATGAAATAGCACAAACAACCCCAATGCATAAAAGACAAGTAAGACTGCTGTGCTTGAAAATTGCTATGTTTTATATTCAAGAATTATCATGCCAACGTATAATTATTTTATAATTTCTCACTTCCTTTTTTAACAGGAAAAAATACTTTACCCCTGAATGAGGAAATTACAAGAAAATGTAGGCATTATTTAATTTCAGCTACAGATTACCAACAAATTTAGAGTTAAGCTAAGTCATTTGAATTGTTCAGTGAGTATAAATAGGGTTGTGTTGCATTAGCTCTTCATTTTTTTTTTCTTCGATTGTCAGAGGGTGATATTATCCACACAAAAACTTTCACGAGGGTTTCACTTTATCACACCAATTATCAGTGTGTATTCAAGGCTTCTTTGAGACAGAAAGGTATTTGGGACTGCCAGTTCTGCCTCTTAATGAATATCTTCTGGCCCAGCTAAATAAGCAAAATGGTAAAGAAAACACTACTCCAGGATAATCTGAGGCAGATGAAAAGACTCATTTTGCTGAATACAGATCATTAGGATGGTTTTGGTTTTTGTACTTGTCAGGCTTTGGGATGACTTCTCTCATCCTAAGTATCCCATTGAGGCAGGCTTCAGTTTTTGTGAAAGTGGACTCCAGGCTGATCAGCAAAAAAGAGCTTCAGAGGCAAAGGTAAACAGAATGATTATTTCCTCGAATTTCCTTTCCTGCTATCTCATATGACAAAAATATTTAAGAGTCTTTTGGGGGTCTTCTATCTTAGAAGACATGGAATTCTTATTACCTTTGTTGGCTAGCCTATAATATTCTCTTACCTTCTTCTACCCTGGACTTGAAATTTTTATTTTATCAAATATCTGCCAGAATTTAATTTTGCTGGCATCTGTGGTTTAGTGATGTGCATAGTTGAATTGCAGGCAGAACAAATATACGGGTTTAAAGTTTCTTCTGTTACTTCCTTGCTAGGCAACCTTAGGAAAATTATTTTTAATTCTTTACATCATAATTTACTAATCCTAGCACACTACTGTTTTAGTGATATTTTGGACATGCAAATCACATTTCCTTATCTCCTCCCCATTGAAAATAATTTATTGATTTGTCATTTCTTTTGGGATAAAAATTAAAAAGTACTTTTTGCTTCTTGTTGAAAAGCTAGAGAGTTACAAGAAAGTTTTTTACATAAGGAAAATTTCATGTTGTACAATCTTTTAATCCTTTTTTTTCCCCACGGGTATATTTACCACTTGTATAGTTCAGACTAGATGAAATATAAAGCTTTTGAAAAGATGATAGTCTATATCTTGTGCATAATATATATATATTTATAAATGAAGTCACTATTATAAAAATGATGCCCTTGGGGCGCCTGGGTGGCACAGCGGTTAAGCGTCTGCCTTCGGCTCAGGGCGTGATCCTGGCGTTATGGGATCGAGCCCCACATCAGGCTCCTCTGCTATGAGCCTGCTTCTTCCTCTCCCACTCCCCCTGCTTGTGTTCCCTCTCCCGCTGGCTGTCTCTATCTCTGTCAAATAAATAAATAAAATCTTAAAAAAAAAAGAAAGAAAAAAAATGATGCCCTTCACATATGGAAGTATCTATGATACTGCTACTCATTTGCGCCATAAAGATAAAAAGGGAAGCTTTGAAAGAGGCTGCAGACGTCAGGAATAAGTTGTAGGCCATCACAGTAATAAACATTTCTTAGAAGTACAATATGTGATAAAGCACTTGCAGCTAGTTAAATGAGGGCCACTGACCTTGTCAGGATGATATAGCTAGCCACCAGGGAATTCAGAAAGAATATATGAACTATTACCAGGTAATACATCCCTCTAAAATTTTTAATTAGCAAACTGTTTCACTGTTTATCTTATATATTTTATGAGATAATGTCTTTGGTTCCTTTATACCACAAATATGGTTAATGTCAACTAGATGAAAATCTTTGCTTGCAAAAATGATTCTTACAATGGAAGGGCTGAATTCTTATACGAATTTGTAGAGAATGGAGGGTGATTGTGGATTTAAATCTGCTATTGTGTAGCGGAGGTTCTAGAGCTGATCTGGCACTCAGCCAGGCTTACTGTCTCCCATTATATTAGATGATAAACCAAAATTCCAAAATAAATGAAAGTTTTTGTCAATTTAAAATATTGACACACTCGAAAGTTGTTTTTGTTGTTGTTCGGTCTACCTACTTCCTTATGTGTAAGAATTTAATGTATTATTGTAATTGGTCATTCTGACTTGAGTCTCCCTCACCCATCCATCAAATGAATCTTTGTGAATGCCTTCTTTGCAAAATTAACTTTCCTTCTGGGAGATCTCTGGTAGTTTCCCATTGCTTATAAAAAGTCTTAACTTCTTAAGTTGAAGCTCACAAGCCTTCAGATTCCACTTACAAGTTTCTCAAACTTATTCTCTGCTCCTTCTTTATACAAATACTGCACTCTGTTTAAACTGAGCTGAGTCTCCAAAGAGACCTTGTGTACGTTCCCCCAAGGAGACATCCGGAGGAGTGGGCGGGACAATGGCTGTGCAGTCACGTGGGTCTACCCATTCTACTCTACCAGTAAGCTGTGAGCTTTGTGGATCCAAAGCTTTCTTCATTCCCCTCTGATTTTGTTTCCCTCTCTTTCAAATGGGAACAACTGCAATAATAGTTATAAGCTTCCTCATAAGGGTGTTTTAAAGTTACATAGGATAATGGATACAGAGCAACAAGTGAAGAGCCCAGCACTGCTAGTCAAGGCTTAATAAATGCTAGTTCTCATACCTCTTGCTTTATTGAGTACATACTTTCCCTAAAAGTACCAGCGAATTGCTCAAGGTCAGAGTGAAATGCATTTTCTATTGGTTATGAAGACAAAATGAGAAGAGAGATTGTGTAGATTTTGTGGTCAGGAGCAAGGCTTTCAGTTTCAGCTGGCCTGGAACAGGCTCCAGTGTTGCTTCTCCCAGCTATGACGCAGTGGACAGGTTAGTCTCTCAGAGACACCATTTCTGATGTGAAAAATATGCAAAGTAATCCTGTTCTGATAGTGTATTAGGGGAGGATTAGAGGACATAATGCGTGCCATTAACTTAAAATAATCCCAGTGAGTCTTGATAAAGGCTTTATATTTTTTATTGTAATTGAAAAACAAGTCTTTTCAGTTTATTAGATGCCAATGTAGATTTTTTTTAATCAAACTATTAGAGTAAAGAAGAAATTTTTACCTAATGTTATTCTTGGCATCTCAAGTGTTACTTAAGGCTTTCATGCACATTGTATAAATACTTGTTCTGTACTCTAAAATACAGTCCTTTGTCCATTACTAAACAATAAAATCTAAGATCCTAAAAAAATCCCATTCACTGTTAAAACCTTGGATTTGCTGTTTTCTGAATTCAGAGGAACAAAATGGAAAGCGAATGATTCTAGTAACTCTTAACATTTTCATGCTCTCTTCACAATTGTATCTAAATTATGTCATTTGTAGGAGGTATTATTTTCTTGCCTTTAGTCAGTTTACCTGAAGGAATATATTGCATACGTTTGTATACCTAGATGTCTATTGTCTGGAATATTTTTAAGTTTGCATGTGTTAAAATATGGTATAATATCCTAGAGTACTTTACTGACAGAAAATGTCTTCTTTATTAAATCGCTTCTCTTTAGTTGTTGTTTCTATTGCTTCCTCAGTCACCCAAACTTGACATCCCTTACTTCTTCCCTCCCTTATCAACATATGCTTTATCTTTCCATTTTATGATTTCTAATCCCTAAATAATTTTCAAGTTCCTTTCCCCTCATTGGTTCCACTACTGCTCTCCTAGTTCAGGGCCTCTTTAGATATCCTGTGCCCTACTGCATTGGCCCCTGACTTCCCTGTACTGCTCTTCCTCCGTTCCAACCTCGGTGGGGCTAGCCTTGAGACTTTGTGAAATATGGAGGTCTACTTAGGACAGTTCTGATTAAAAACTGCCCCTGACTCCCTGTGCTCAAACTCCTTGATGTGGATTGCATATACACACAGTGACTTCTGTTCTAACTGTCCTCCCAAATGTCTTTAATTTTTGAGCTACTAGAAGCTGCAGAAATGTACCCTGCTTTGCCCCAAGCATGGTATCTGCCAGAAATACTGGCAAACTTCTACCTGTTTTTTACATTCTAGTTCCAAATGTCACTTTCTCCGTGAAGGCTTTCTATAACCTTTCTCCTTCTAGCATTCCAGAGAAAATTAGTGGCTTTCCCTCTGTGTTGTGAAAGTAATTTGCATATATTTCCTATCAAAATGTTAATTCTGTTGTATTTTAATTGTTTATGTGCTTTTCCACTAGGAAGGGCATTATGATATCAGAACTAGCATCTAATTCTTTTTTGTACATCCAGCTCTTACTTAGCACACAGTACCCATTCAATAAATATTTGAGGAATAAATAGACAGTAAAAAAAAATAAATGAACTTGATAAGAATTTGACAGCTAACTTGTATATACATATTAGTAATTACTTCAGGCATAATGTGATCAGGTCTATATTCTAAATTGTATTTTTCTTCTTGTTATTAGGTGCAGATGAAAGAATATACTAAGCATTTAGTTTTCTACATTGACTATATCAACATTAAGTACAATAAAACCAATATAGAATAGTGGAGAAAGTATGAGCTTTATCATTGTAAAACCTGGATTTGGGTTCTAGCTTTACCAAGTTATAACTAAGAATTACTAGTTTGGAGCAGGCTGCATAATTTTTCCAAGGGTTGGTTTTTTCATCTGTGTAAAGAAAACAAAAATATTAATACCTACCTCACCATTTGGCCATAAGAATCAAATAAGATAAATATATTAAAATTATTTGTAAACTATTAAAGACTAGATGTTTTTAATTTAATATTTTGGTAGGTTTAAATTTATAGTCACAGTCACAAACTCTGATGTGCCAAAACATAACTCTTAAAATCTACTTACATCTTATGTCAAAGCATCTCACAAGGTCTTATTTTGTATTTGTTAAATTTATATTTCCTTGACAAATTTATCAAGTCACTTTTTGTCTAAAATAGTATATTCTCTTTCCTTTTTTTGCCTGCTGCTGGTGGTGTGTGTGCACGTGTATGTGCGTTAAGAGTGTGTGTGTCTCTCTAGTCTGCTGAGCTGAGGTATCCAACCACTGGGTTAACTGCTGTCACTACTGTTGCCTTTAACGTTTCTGTATATCCCTCCTGGACCACTAATAGCTCGGGTATCTGCATTTTATGTTCTTCTTACTCATCTCTCCTTCTCTACAGATACATCCATCCTTTCAGCACTTCATGCTCACCTCAGAGATTTTTAGTTCAGAAACTTTCACAAAGAACTGTGGGGTATGAAGGACTCTATGAATTCCTTGGCCCCATGTCTGTAGAGGTCCCTTCAGTTTTTTTGCTCAGATACCAATTGTAGATTTGGGGTGTTTTAAGAAGATTTTAGACTTTTAGGGTTATATTTTTGGTAAGAGAAGCACAAGCCCTGAAGAGATGCCATTAAAGCTATTTGGATATTTCTGTCATATCCACCTGAGATTTTAGTCCTAATAATGGGTTGATCATGAGCCACCCATGGTATCCATACTCTAGTTTTGTTCACTTTGAGTCATTCTCTCTTCTTATATGATAAAGTACCTGTTTCCTTTGGGGTAGGAAGTCAGATATTAAGTGATCAAATACTCTTTGTATTCTGTGGCTGACAGTTAACAAGTTTTGCCCTTTCTCCTAGCTTATCCTTGATACTTAATGTCCAGCTTTTGAAATTCCAAGAAAAACCTTTATCTCAACAAGTATTTGGCTTTATGACTGTTGTGCCAGATAAGAGCTTTAAACACTCTATTTTGAAATTTCAGAGTGAGCATTAACTTCTTTATTTTCCACCATATTCATCCTCTCCCCCTACAATGAAGGCCGGTGGCTCCACAGTTGCAAGGGACACAGGATGTATAGAAAGAAAATGTAGGAAAGAGTATTATCCATTAAATATCTCCAAATATTATATGGCCATGATGTTAGTAGTCTGTGCAATTTAGAGCTTCCACTGTTTCTTTAAAATAAACTGCCAATTATATCCTAAAATTTCCCCCCAAAATAAGGTAACAAATTTGTTTGTTCTGTTTGTTCTGTATCCCCAACTAGAGTAGAAATTGAAGACAAAAGCAATACTTGATTTCTTCATCTACAAGCTGAGACTAATAATATCTATCTTATCAAGTTACTATGAATATTAAATATGATAATATACATAGAGCACCCAGTTAATTCCTAGCATGTAGTCAGTGCTCAATAAATTTAGTTCTCTAATCTTTCTTTCATCTTGTATTCTTCCATAGCTCCTAACAGAGCTAACCAGTGATCAGAATTAGTAAAGTCTAATAATATTAACAATGATGTGCGGCATCTAATAATTGCTTTATCAGCCAGCTGTGGTGGACTTTTGCAACCTTTGCAGAAGCTTAAGACAATATGGTATTTTGCACAAAAGAAGCCTATTTTACCCCCCCAAATTGTCAGCAACAATGGGAATTGTAAATCTTTTTCTAGAAGTCACTACCACGACAAGTGATAAACTAATGTAGAATTGACTGGAATTTCATGTGAAGTTATGTCTTTGGAGCATTTAGGAAGTAGTAGATATGTTCCAGTTTTCTAACTTGATGGTGTGTCCAGTTAATCCTGACAATGCCAACCATGGCCTCGTTGCATCAGCCACAGGTGAGCTGTTCAGCTCTTAGCCTGTGGAGTTCTGGGCAGCTCTGTAGTCCTGGCTTAATATCAATATGAGTTACAGATATAAAAAATACATAAAAGATATGATTTTTGTAGAAATTGAATCTCTTTGCTTTCTGTTACTCTTACAGAGATGTCGTGATTGAGAGAAAATAAATATGAAAACGTTTTAAAATATAAGATGCAATAAAATATCATAATCATTTATAACTATTGTTATGCTAAGAAGTGGTGATTTGAAACTATAGGTATTTTGCTTAAATGTAGAAAACTTTAGCCATACATAAATTAAAGTTTAATTTTCATTAGATGAGAATGATAATGATTAATTGAAATGGAAAATAAACTCTAAAAAATCCTATGAAGACAGCGGGATATAATCTTTGATCTTTGATTCTGGATAGCATACCAGAGGGAGACGCTGTCCTCAGTAGTTATAGAACTTCCTTTAGTTTATTCCTTGCAATTTTCCAAAGAGTTCCTCAAAATAGGCAGAACCAAAAACAGTGATGATCAATGACAAAATAAAAAAAAGTAGGGTGTTCAATTAACATGGGAGACCACTTTACATGTTTTAATTCTATTTGTTCACACCAATATCTAATGTTGGGAACATTTTATTTTGCTGCCACATAAAAAGGTTGGGGTTAAGAACTATTTGGCAGAACAGTGGTTTTCTCATAGATGTCAAGAGGAAAAATCTCTCTGCCCAGCAAACATAAATCATACGTGCTTTGAAGTAAAGCCATATGATCCTCAAATAATCTCCCTATAGAAAAGCATAATAAAAACAATACCTTTCATGATGGATTTACTCTATGGAAATTTATAAATCTGATCTTTAGTATTTTGACAACTACCTCTGATTTCACAGTTTTTCATAACCCAGTATCACAAAGATAAATATTCTTTATTTTTCTATATTATCTGGAAATTCACCAGAAATCTGTGATCCAGGATTGATGATCAAGTGGGTACTTAACTGTCCATTTCTTCATCCAATTAGAATAAACAAAAACTAGGTAAAGGAAGGACTGGATATTTTTATTTTTATTAAAAAGGCATTAACAAATTTATCCCATCTATTTATACAATATCTCTAAGTTTAATCTACCATCTTACCTCAATAATACACAAACTTTCCTCATATCTTTGTGTTGTCAGTCCTCCTTTTATTTCCCCTTTTATGTTTTTCTCTTTCTTGTCCTATAAACACTTATTTAAAAATACGTTAAACTAACCATGTTCCCTGTGTGTAGGCATTATGTCAAGTGCTGGGGATGGACTTAATATCTTCTCTTATTGTCTAGAGAAATAAAGGCAACAAGGCAATTACGTTACTTTGTGCCACATGCTACAATAGGGTGGTACAGGTTATCTTACTTCATATTCTCTTCTCTCTCCTCCCACCTGCCTCCCTCACACACACAATACACACACAAACTGACACTCGTGCACACACACACACAGAAACCAACACACACACACAAACCAACCCACACATACCATAGCTCTTCAGTCTTTAAAATGGAGCGGATGTTCCAATTTAATGAAACTTTTAAATGGAATTAAATCATTATATAAAATCTGCTGATTCAAAAGAACAGAAGAACACTTGAAAGCAATCAAGAATAAAAAAATTAGAGGGATTATGTTTTATTCCTAACAAAAGAATAAAAAGGAAAAAGAAGACAGAAAAAGTAATATTTTTTCTCAAAAAAACTGACTTTTTGGCAACACTTGAGCATTTTCATAACTTTTGAGTTTTAAGTCATCCTATTGTAAGCACTGAATGCTAGCCAAACACCACTGTAAATTTTCTATCTACAAGCAGAGGTTGCCTTATTTGAGTTCAGAACTGAATTTATGGCAGTGAGCATTTAGGGAGCACTGTAGAAATTTAAGAACTTATATTGGGAAGAGAAATGCCAGGCATCCTAGATTTAAAAATAACAGCTAATATTTTCATTTATCAGGAATACTTTAATGACCAACATGTATTTAAATTTTACAACATCTCTAGGAGAAAGGGAATTTTATCTTCCCAGTTTTACTAATGAGGAAAGTGTAGATGTGTGATTGGAGAGGATGAGTGATTTTGTCAGGGTCTTATGAGGAAAAGCTATGATCCAAGCCCTGGAATCCTGACATTTAAATGCTACCTTTTAATGCCTCATAAAGGCTTTAGTTTTTTGTTTTTTTTCTTACATAATATCTCTAATTAATATCTTATTTTATTCTATATACTGGTTTTTCAAAGAATCAGCTTTTTCAGACAATTAAGTTTATTTATGTGTGTAGTATGTAGCATGGAAGAAAGGCTGAGTAATGGAGCATAGAAAATGAGAATTCTGTAATTTGGATCATTTAGAATTTTGATTCTTGGAGTTTTAGTTAATTGAGAAATAAAGAAGCATACTCTATTATAAGCAAATTAGTGAAAAATAATGTAAGTTCATGAAAAACCCACAACAGAATCCAAGTGGATTTAATAATAATAAAACTATATTTGGACATTTAACACATGCTTTACATTGTTCTGCTTTTAGAACCAATTCACAGTACTTAAAAGACTATTTCTTATTTATTCTTAAGCAAATAGTAGATACTATTCTTTGATTTTTTAAAAAAATGTACTGACAATTTGATATGTCATCAAGACACTTGGGTATGTAAAATAGAATATAAAAGATTTTTTTCCTACCTCTAATATCCACTTATTTTTAATGTCCTTTCTTTGTAAACCAATTGCAACCTAAGGAAATTGTTAAAACTTACAAAACACAACAGTTCTGTTTTCTCTTGTATTTGCCTTTTGGGCATGCACATTTTACAGTTGAAACCATAGACTCTGCCTGATGTTTATCTCTTCCTATTTAAACACGACTTGGTAGGCCTGGCGTTCAGAGCGCAGACTTTGTAGTCTAGATGAACCTGACCTGACCTTAAATCCTTGTGCTGCTGGTTTTCATCTGTGGAAGCAGAGACCGGGAACTTCCTACCCGGAACACAACTGGTCCTATCCCTTAACACACAGGCAACATCTGCAGTCCCTTTGCCACCCATGAGCTGGGTGGCCTTGGGAATTTTTCTTAATTTCTCTGAAGCTTAATTTTGTTGTTTGTAAAATGAGGATGATAGTACTTACTTGTGAATTATGACAGTTAAATGAAATAATCTATATAGTGTACTATGTATAAAGTACAATAAACTCAGAAAGTAGTAGGAGTTATTACAATCTATAATTCTTATTTTCTGTATAACATTCAATGACATTGATAAGCAATATGACTAGTCTCCTAAAGGTCTTTCAGGCTATACAGACATTTTCCTTGGTATCAACTATGTCCAAAGTGCATCTTTGTGTACACGGTTTTTATCCCCTTATTGACTAAACTCATTCAAATAGATTATTGGAAGTAAAATTCTTGTACGCTTGATTATCAACAGTTTTATGCCTCTTTATGCATACCGTCAAATTATTTTCCAAATGGATTATACTAATGTTGGGCTTTTACTGTGACGAGTTTTATTTGGCAAGCATTCCAGAATACAAACACTAACAATAAATGTGATTGTACTCTTCTTGAAAAGAACCCCTAGGAAGGCCCTATTCTGATGCTAACAATTCTGTTATGGCTCCTAAAGGTCTGGAAATGCCTTTGGAATTACTCTTGCTACTTGCTTCTCAGGACTTGATATTGAATTCTCCCTCTCCTTTGCATTCTATATCTTATTCATTGCTAAGTCCTGTCCATACTCTCCTTGCAAATTTTCATGCTCACCAGTGTTTTTCTCTTCTTATTGCCAGTGCCCTGGTATAGATCCTCATAATTTCTGGCCTGACATATTCTACTAGCATTTTACCTGGGCTCCCTGCCACCTGAATTTTCCTCCCCTAAATCATAGTCTCTCGTGCTAACAGGTATCTTTCCAAAACCTGGATCTGGTCAAATCCTGCATTTTCTTTTCATTCATTATGTTGCTTCTCTCCTCAGTGACTTTGCTACCAGCTTGCCTGCTAACTCCTACTCAACCTGGAGGAGGTGTTACTTAAACTATCTTAAAAGACGAGAAGAGTCTTACATCATTCCCTTTTAATATCAACATACATAGAAGATGATGTCACTGAACTTAAAGAGAATTTTATAAAAAATGATCGTTAATTTTTTTTTTAGTATTTATCATGTATCAGGCACTATGTTAAACATTTCACATGGATTTATTCATGTAAATCTCACAACTGCTTCATGAGATGGGTACTATCATTGTGTCTATTTTTCAAATGAAGAAAGTAAGGTATAAAAAGGTGAAGTATGGGGCACCTGGGTGGCACAGTGGTTAAGCATCTGCCTTCGGCTCAGGGCGTGATCCTGGAGTTATGGGATCAAGCCCCACATCAGGCTCCTCTGCTATGAGCCTGCTTCTTCCTCTCCCACTCCCCCTGCTTGTGTTCCCTCTCTCGCTGGCTGTCTCTATCTCTGTCGAATAAATAAATAAAAATCTTTAAAAAAAAAAAAGGTGAAGTAACTTGCCCTAGGTCTACAGCTGGTGATGGGTAGGGCTGGGTTTCAAACCCCGGAAGTCTGGCTTTTAACCACTACAGGGCAAACAGCTGCCTGGCAACTCATATATTTTTCAATAATAATTATTGCAGCTGCTAACTTTACAACATTATTTTCCTTAACTAGGTTTCCTTGCTGTGTTGGTACAATAGACACTACTTAGTAAAGTTCAACCTATTCTGACTTCACTGCATGTCAGATGTGGTGAAATTGTGTATCACATTACTCATTCCAACAATTAACTCTGCCAGATGGCACTTCAATAATATATGATGGTATATTATGAAATCTGTATAGGTATCCTATCATATGCTTCTTCTGAAAATATTTAGGTACAATTTAAGTTTTCAGAGGCTCCTGGGTGGCTCAGTTGGTTAAACATCTGCCTTCAGCTCAGGTCATGATCCCAGTGTCCTGGGATTGAGCCCAAGTCTAGGTCCCTGCTCAGCAGGGAGTCTGCTTCTCCTTCTCCCCTTCTCTCTCTCCCTCTTTCTTGTGCACAAGCTCTCCGTCTCTAATAAATAAATAAAATCTTTTAAAAAAAGTTTTCAGTAAATTTTCTTTAACTTGCTTAGCTTTTATAATATGCACTATTGTTATTCTAAAAATGTATTTAGTAATATATTCAGTACGTGATTGCTTACCCTTAGGCTATTAAACTGTCTCATATAGAGTAGCTTGTGTGATTTGACAGTTGGCTTTAATTGCCTTTTACTTGACTTTTTTAAGTAAGAATTTGTCCTCAATCACACACACATGAACAATCATACCTGTGGATCCACATCTGTAGGAGGACTGTTCAGTTACTTTAAAGCAAAGATTTTTTGTTTTCTGTTCTGAGTCTAGTGTTTTTTCATAATAAGAGCACTTAGTTTGTGCCACACTTTATTCTAACTACTTTACTAGGATTGCCTCCTTTGCTCTTCACAGCAAAACTAATGTCAGTATCACTTTTAGATAAAAAAAAAAATAAAAAACCTAGAGAGGTTAAATAAGTTGCTCAAGACCACACAGCAAATTAAATGGAGAAACCAGAACAAAACCCTGACCATTTGATTCTAGAGCCCTTATTGTTAACCACTGTGTGACAGCTGTCTGGCGGAATGTCTTTGTGCCTAGATTTCTGCATAGAAATCTAACCATACTAACTACTTCACAGAGCTTAACCAAGGCATAAGCAAATTGGCACATAACAAGATGCTTTGAATTATGGAGATAAACCAATGGATGGAAACAGTATATCTAAAGAAGTGTCTCAGAAAGATGACCTGTTCTATAACTAAATGGTGCTTATAAATACATTTTCAGCTTTAATTGGAGCAAACATTCTTCTTTCACTTGAAGCGAACAGAAAGTCAGTCATTTGGATCTGTGCAAAATTTGTTACTAGGTTTAGCTAAAACCTGAAACACGTATATTCTCATTTGGAATTAAAGCTTACTTTTAAACATTTCTTTGTGTTTATTTGGAGCACAGAAATGGAGTTCACCCACAAATACACTTTTGGACTCAGTTATGGAGTATGTGGTTATGACGTAAGGAGCATCTCCTTCCCTTCTATTACTGATATAAAGACTGCACATTATTTACAAAAAGCTAGTGATAGCATATTGATTGGGAACAGTCTGGTACTAGTCACTTTTTGTGTTGGTGCAGCAGGCAGATTAGCTTCAAAAATTAATTCAAATTTTCATTCACTACCTCATAGAACAGAAATAAAAACCAATAAATACTACTGCTATCTTTTATCAGTATTATTATAACAGGATGTTTTCCTGATTTGATATTACTGATAATGCTCTACCCTTGGTCAGTGTTTCCCAGTTTGCTTTCACAAACATAATCTTACTTAATCCTCACAAAACTGTGTAGTTGAAACTATCAGAGATTCTCAGCCAAGATTGAATTTGGGGCTTTCATCTGTAAACTAGAGTTCTTTATACTGTATATTCATTAATTATTTCACTCATGCAACAAATATGTATTGAGTACTCAGTATGTGCCAGGACTATCCTAAGAACTCAGGGTAAATCACTGAACAAAATAGTCAAAAGCTCCTGTCCTCATGGCTTATATTCTAGTTGGGGGGTGTGGCACAAGAGGTGTTATTATGATGAGTATAAAAAATATATAAATAATTTATAGAGTATATTGGGAATAAATAGTTCAGCATCAATAACTGATGACTTAATTAATTAATTCATATCCAGATATGCTTTCATAAGCAGAACATGTTAAGTATTTAATTCTGATTTTGATATGCATGCTTGAAGCTTAGTACATAATTGCCAAATGACAGGGAAGAATGAATGAGGTAGAGACATGAAGATCATTAGATTAAGGGAAAGCATCTGTAATTTCTATATCGATTGTGGCTGAACTGACCCATTCATTTATTTATCTGACAAATAATTATTGAATACTTACTGTGTGCCCTGGAGATAAACATCAATCAGGAAGTACATGGCCCCTGCTGTCAGAATGTTAACAGTTTTGAGGGAAAGACAAATGAAACCAAGGCAAGTGTTATAATTTTATGATAGGGGACAGTACATGGTGACATGAGAGAGGAACATAGTCAAGTAACCAAGACTCAAAAGAGAGGAGATAGTCTGGGTGGAAGTGACATTTACATTTTGGGAAGAGAAGAATAGGAAGCTAGAGAGACAGTCATAGATTAAGGGAAAAAATCATGTACAAAAGTCCAGAGACTACAAAGATTGTATTTGATTTTCTGAACTATTAAAATCCACTGTCATTTAAATGGTTTGGGTTCCTAGGGCCTTTATAAGGTAGGAAAACTTACTGTCTTTCCCACCTTTGTAGCCTCTGTCCCCTTCTACCATATAGTATAAATAAATATTTCCATTAAATGAGACTGGTTCCACCAGCTAAAATTTAAGTAATAAATCTTCTGGATTTAATTCGAACTCCAGCATCAAGCACAGTGTCTGTAGCACCTAGGAAAATGCCAGATCCTAATCAATGTTCAGTAAATTACTGTAGACTGAAAAGAGGTTATTGACTTGAAACCCCGAAGTGAGTGAGTGTGGAAAAGATACTAAGAAGAAATATGTGAAAAGCAATCTGCTAGACTGAATTAACTATTCCAGGTGATGTCCATTTGCTTTTTACTTCAATGTAGACTACTAGCATATTGAATCAAACAATATCATATAAAAACATGTAGCAATGTGGTCACATTATTTATAATTCCCACTTTTGCAAATAGTTTTGTGACTCAGTGAGTTCACGTCAATCATACTCATTGAAAATAAGGAGAAAGAAAGCAAGGAATACTTGACAGAAAAAAAAAATCAGTAGGGAATCTTCTATGAGGGACTGTTCCCAGCCATCAAATGGAATTTCATGTACATTGATATTTATAGCTATCTTGTAAGGTAGATGTGATTACCACCATGCACTAAATATAGAAAATAGAAGCTTCAGGGGAGTAAAGCAACTAAGAAGTAATCAAAGAAACTTACCAAGAATTAGGAAATGGTGGAGCTCCAACTGAAACCAAGTCTTCTGTTCCTATTATATGTGCCTATCCACTGTATCAAGAAATGTTTAAGGCAGGCTCAGGATACATACACTATTAGGGTTCTCCAGAGAAAGCAAACAAACAGGATGTATGTATGTATGTATATATGTATGTATAGATAGATGTGTGTATATATGCAAATGTGTGTGTATATATATATATATGTATTGTGTGTGTGTGTGTCTGTATAAATGTAGAGAGAGACAGAGAGAAAGAGGATTGATTTTAAAGAATTGACTCACATGAATATTGTGGAGGGTTAGTGAAGCACATGGTGTAGGCCAGCAGGCTAGAGACTCAGAGAAGAGTTTCAATTTGAGGCCAAACGCAGTTTCTGACAGAATTTTCTCTTGCTTGGAGAGGAGGTCAATCTTTTTTATTAAGGTTTTCAACTTATTAGATGAGGTCTACCCACATTATGGAGGGTAATCTATTTACTCAAAGTCTGCCAATTTAAATGAATGTTAACCTCATCCAAAAAACACTTTCCCAGAAACATCTAGAATAATGTTTGACCAAATACCTGGGCACTGTAGCTCAGCCAAGTTCACACATAAAATTAACCTTCCCAAATACCACAGTGTTTCCAGCCAAAATGTACAAAAGAATATTGGATGCAACTGGTTAAGTCGAGGATGCTATTATCAAAGTCAATGATCCAATATTCTACAAATTTTACATTCTTCAGTATTTCTACTGAACATTTTTTTAGGGATTTACTGAACATTATTAACTTTAGTACCATTGAGAAGTGCTTTCTCTTTCTCTCCCTCCCTCCCTCTCTCTCTAATAGTCCCATATTTCAGACAATTTCAGAGTCACCATGGATTATATATACTTTGTTCACACAGTTTTTTTTTTTTATCTGAACTGGCATGGCAAATGAAGCATAATAATTGCCACAAATGTGCCTGAAACTCTAGGAAGAGTCTCTACAGTGAAGATAAAAACAAAGAAAAAGCATGTATTGCTCATTTCCTACATTTAGTTAATGTGCACCTCACAAGTGTGAGGCAGTAATGTTCTCAGTTTTACAAATGAAGAATCAAAGGACCAGAGAGGGTAAATAATAGATCACACAAATAGAATGGAGTGCAGATGTGGTTCACACCAATTTCTTTTTGGTATACACTTCCTTTTAATTTTGCTACGTTTACCAAGAATTCTGTGCACACCTGAGGAAGCTCACGGAGAGCTTTCTTGATCATTTATCTTGTTAAGTTCTTCTTTAATCTCTGAACATATGCACAGGCTAAATTTTCACTGCGAGCTTCACTGCATTGCTTTGGACCTTTTATTCTCATGGAATAATTTATGTAAATTATGGCAGGAGACTAGACCAAATGTAGAATGAACTCCAGTCTGCGTCCTAAGCCATGTTGTAAGTTATTTGTCATTTTTTAAAAAATTCAGTGCAATAAAACTATGATAAGACTTTTGATTATATAAGCTTTAGAAAATAATATTTCATTCATCAGGAAGTCACATCTGATAAGCTGAAGCAGCATGCTACAAATGAAAAGTAATGATAGTTGGAGCCTGGGGTTTTTTAGCCTTGGTTCTTCCATTTACTTGATTTTGGGATGGCAACACACATGACTAGTTATATACATGACATCCAGTCCCTTTTTCTTCCTTGCTGGCAGAGCCCTAATTTTATTTAGGAATTTTATTTGGGTATCTGCCCTCCCACACAAACTCAGGAGAGATGTATCTCTTCCCAGCTCCAGGGTCAGTCATGATTAATCTAGCCCAATTATATGGCCATTTCAATCTCTTTATCAACGATTGGTTTAGACCCAATTCTGGCCAATAAGACATTGAAAGGAGGTCTGCAAAAAAAAAAAAAAAAGATCCTCACTCCTAAGAAGATACACACAAAAAAACTGCCCCTTTTATTCTTATGCATATTTTCTTATTTATATATTATATCTGAAATTGATGCATCCATATCTGACCAGAAAATGAGCCAGTCTGGGGGCGCCTGGGTAGCACAGTCTAACGTTAAGCGTCTGCCTTCGGCTCAGGGCGTAATCCCGGCGTTCCGGGATCCAGTCCCACATTGGGCTCCTCCGCTGAGAGCCTGCTTCTTCCTCTCCCACTCCCCTGCTATGTTCCCTCTCTCGCTGGCTGTCTCTATCTCTGTCAAATAAATAAATAAAATCTTTAAAAAAAAGAAAAAAAAAAAAAAAGAAAAGAAAATGAGCCAGTCTTAGAATTAATCTAATTGAGGAGTTGACAGAATAGGTATATAGAAGCTCTCCAGTTCTTTGGTGACACTTTCGAGACATTGCTCGGATTAAGTCTAGTAAATTTACCTTATATGTCAAGTTAAAACTGTATTCTTTATTGTTTGAGCCAAAGAAGCCAAGTTTTCTATTACTTTCAGTCAAATCCAGTCTAAATGATACAATTGACTTTAATGAAGAAGAAACAGCACCTTCTTTGGAGTGATTTGAGACTTGCACCTTTTTTTATTTTTCTTTCTCTCTCTGTCTCTTTTTTTTTTTTTTTTTGCTGTTGTTTATCCAGATATATTAGAAATATTAAAATTTAGCCAAAAATATAAAATTAAATTAAATTAAAAAATACTACTCCAAGTTGAGAAAATAAGGCCCCCAAATTCCAGCACCAGTGCTCATATGGGCAAGACATTTAACTTCTCTAGGGCTCAATTTCCTTAGCTGTCAAAGGAAATGGTAATAAATCTACTATGTAAGGATTTAATATAATAATGGATATAAAGCACTTTTTTATAGTGCTGGATATCTTATGCTCTAAGCTCATTTTATGCATCCTAAGCTCTACATGAAGACATTCTCAATAAATGTTTATTGGCTGTCTATACTGCTAATTTCTACTGTATTTTTTGTTTCAGAAATTTTCTTATAAAGCCTAGTTATCTTTCATTTCCTGTAGAAAACAAAATAACTCTCTCTCTCTCTCTCTCTCTCTCTATATATATATATACACTTTAGCATGTATCTCATTGTATCTTTATACAATCCTTAGGAACTCAAAAAGGTTACAGATTTGTCTCAAATTATGACATTATGAAAAAGTGGCAGAACTCAAGACCTGTAACTCTGTTGCTTGTGCTCTATTTAATACAATATAGCAGACTTCCCAGAAGTAACAGAATTAAAGAAGGGAACTGGCTGCTAAAGGGTGGCAAAGTATATGACAAACTGAAAACTAGAAATATAGTCAAGGAAGAGGAGATAGATGATCACCACAAAGTGATTGCAAGAACCAAGTTTAGAACTGCAAGCAAAAAACACATACAAACTCTCCTTAAGGAATCATTGAGTCAGAGAAAAGCCACATGCATGATGCCTAGAAAAGATCATATTAAGTATATTCTGTTAACCAGAGAAGTAAAATGTACAATATGCTATCTTCTAAGTGCTATTTAGTATTTTCCAGCTAAATCTACTAGTAACAAATCACTGTGAGCTCCTTTGAAGTGATGCCATATAGATAAAGTATTGAATTATGTACAGGATCTGTGAAATGGGATCAGCAGGTAACAGAAAACTAAATCCATGAATTTTATATTTGTCTTTAGAAATAAGTTGATATTATAGTATAGGGACAATATATTGAACTAAGTATAAATCTCAGTTTATTTCATTTAATAATTTTTGTGACCATAAGCCAATGTATATCGTAGTTTCCCACATAAGGTGAGGTCTTTGGAATGGGGGATTTATTAAGTTGGCTTCTTTCTTCAGAATTCCATGAATATAATCTTTTTTTTTTTTTACTCTTTTAACAGTAGGTATAAGTATTTAGATTTGTAGAAAAATTGTGAAGATATTACAGAGGGCTCCCATATATCTGCTTGCCCACTTTCCTTTTTCTTATGTTACATTAGTATGGTACATGTGTTACCATTATTTAATCAAAATTGATATATTATTATTAATTAAATCCCATACTTTATTCTTATTTCCTTAGTTTTTACCTTAAGTTCTTTTCTGTTCCAGAGTATCATCCTGGATACCACATTGTATTCAGTCATCATAACTCCCTAGGTTCCTTTTGGCTGTGACACTTTTTCAGATTTACCTTACTGTTGATGATCTTGACAGTTTTGAGGTATACTGGTCAGGTATTTTCTAGAAATCCCTCCATTGAGACTCGTGCTATTTTTTCTTATGATTAGCCTATGCCTATAGGATTTTGGGAGGGAAGAACACAGTGATAAAGTACCTTATGAACTCATGGCTGTTTATTATATACTTTGGGTTATAGTCCAATATAACTTTATTTATTTTATTGTTTAGATTGTTTCAGCTTTAACCATTAGGTGCTCTTTCATTGGACTCCTATGTTCCTTTTAATCCCTAACCTACTTTGTATCCCTACAAGATGCTCCAGGTTTATCTTGTGTCTTTTCTGTCCCAGTCCTAGAAACAGACATTTTTCCAAGGAGCTCTAGTACATTTGGTAAAGAATGGTATCAGAAGGGCACCTGTGTGGCTCAGCAGGTTAAAGGTCTGCCTTCAGCCCAGGTCATGATCTCAGGTTCTAGGATCCAGCCCCACATCGGAGGCATGGGTCTCCCTGATCACCAGGGAGTCGACTTCTCCCTCTCCCACTCCCTTTGCCCCTCTCCCTGCTTGTGTTCTCTCTCTCTCACATATAAATAAATAAAATCTTAAAGGGTATCAGAGAACAAAATCAGAGCACTAGTTGTGGTATTGCTACTGGGGTATTATTGCCTCTGGGCCCTCTCAGCTGACAGAGCAAGGAACCGTATGTGTGCCTACTAACGTATATATATACATATCCAGAAATATTTCTGTGTGTTACTATCTGTATCTGTATTAAGTTAAACATGAATTCATGCTGTCTCCCAACTCTAATCCATTACCACATGGATCATTCTAACCTCCTCCTCTTGTTTCTCTGAGATATCCCATTGCAATTGTAAGCCTGTTTTCTACCATTCACTATCCATTTACTTAATTGTTCAATCCCACTATATATATATATACATATGCACGTATACATAGTGGCTTCAGAATTGCTAAAGCATTTCTATATGGGAAACAGTTTAATAAACTAGAGGACAGTACTTAATGTGCAAATACTTTTGTCTTTAGTGTTACAGACTCCTTTTATTTACAAAGCTACTTAGGTTAGCACCTTTTCCCTGCCAATGTAGTCATTTTTAATGTAACGATATAATCTTCAAATTGTTTGTGATTAATACTTTAAAACATATATCAATATATCAAACATTTCCCAGATCAACATGAGAAAATAAAGGTATTATGTTATGCTACCAACTTCTTTTATATTGTCTTCTTTTTCATTTATTTGTAAGAATGACATGAGTATACATGTCTTGAGGCCCAAATGATTTTCAACTTAAAATTTGTTGGTCCAAAGTATTACTCTTGCACCTTTAGAAGAGGCCCCTGGTTTTAACAGCAGGATTCAGTTTTGTAAAGTTACTTCCACTGCTTCATACACATATTTTCTTTGCAGTTTTATGATCAAAAACATAACTTAAATAAGAAAACATTTAGGTGTACAACCCCAATAATATGTAAAACATGCCATATACATTTAAGTTTATTTCAAAGAGAATCTTAAGGATTTAGATAAACAAGTTTTCTCAGTTTTACTTTACAAACAAAGAAATTGGGATTTAGTTATTTCCATGTTTATATGACCTTAAAACTTTAAAATGCCAAAGCCAGAAACAAAGCCCAGATCTTCTGTCTCCCTGTTCAATCACAATTTTGACAGCATCTTTCTGTCATCTCCAAATGGATTCCTTCTACTACATTTTTTACATTTTCATAATTAATATGATGACATATGCAGGGGTGCCTGGCTGGCTCAGTCTGTAGAGAATGCGACTCTTGATCTCAAGGTTGTAAGTTTGAGCCCCAGCTTGGGTGTAAAATCTTTTTAAAAAATTCCTGCGTATAAAACGATTTAAAAAAATAAATGACATAGGCAGTATTCCTAATCAACAGTGCAAGACTGACCATAATGCTTAATAGTTAGATATTGTAGAAAAAGTAGACTACAAGAGTAAATATACTTTGAAATAAACCAATGATTCTTACAAACGTTATATACCTAGATGTTATGATACATATTTGGACTTTTACAAAGGCTTGAAATGAAAATTTTAAATAAGAAGGATTTTGGTAAAATAAATTTAAATTTTTAAGTCAATTTAAATTTATTTTACCAAAATCCTCCTTATCATTTTTACACCATTGTCTTAGGTATTATTCTTTTCCTAGCACTACCATAAACAAATTACCACAAACGAGGTGGCTTAAAACAACAGAAATTAATCTCTCATAGTTGGGAACTATAAAGTCTAAAATCAAGGTGTTAGCAGGATTGGTTCCTTCTTGGAGGCTATGAGGAAAAACCAGTCTGTTTCATACCTCTCTTCTACATTCTGGTGGCTGAGACTCAGGCAACTTTAGCAATTTTTGGTTTATACATGTATCACTCCAATATCTAACACCATCTTCACATGGCTTTTTCCTTGTGTCTCTTTTCTCTTTTTCTGTCTCTGTTCTATGGACATTCATGGTTGGTTGCAAAGCCTACCCTAAATTTGCATCATGTTGAAATCCAAAGACCTTATTTTCATATAAGATCACATTCACGAGTATCAAAGTTTAGGACTTAGACATATCTTTTTGAGGCTGGTATTTAGTCTACTATAGATACATAGCTTAGATAGTAGAATTCAGATGACTTGGAATAACATCAGTAAATTTTTTAAGTTATATGAGCCTGGCGAAATTTGATAATGCTGATGATGGATGTGATAAATGGAAGAGCTCCCTTGCTTGTTAGGAAATAGCTTAAGTATGTTGAAAATAATTTGATATGTAGTTGTAATTATATTTTATAACTCTTTTCATTTCATAAAAATGTAACTCCTACATTCACTGTAATTCGTATTAATTATGTTCCATTGCTGAAACGCCATTCTACCAGATAGTCTCTACACATTTTAACTTCTGTTTGACTAATATCTTAATCCAAAAGACTAATGGAAACAAGTTAAAAGCAAAAATAAGTAAAAAATAAGCAAAAAATAAGCAGAAATTTTTGTTTCCTTTGTTGCTTTTTAGACCGTAATGGCTAGATGTTTGATATCAGAGCTCTAATTTTTTTATTTTTATGTAATATCTCTTTAATAATATTCAGATGTCTTGTTTTTAAATTTAAATTTGTTTTAAAATTTAAGTTTACTATATATTCTTTGGAATATCAGATAGTAGACGACAAGTTAGGAAATATAGTAACCAGTCTCTTTGTTTTAATTAATTAATTAATTAATTAATTTATATTATGTTAGTCACCATACAGTACGTCCCTAGTTTTCAATGTAAAGCTCCATGATTTATTACTTGCGTATAACACCCAGTGCACCATGCAACATGTACCCTCCTTAATACCCATCACCAACCTATCCCATTCCCCCACCACCCTCCCCTCTAAAGCCCTCAGTTTGTTTTCCAGAGTCCATAGTCTCTCATGCTTCATTCCCCCTTCTGATTACCCCCCCTTCTTCTTCCCCTTCCTCTCCTACCAATCGTCCTACTTCTTATGTTCCATAAATGAGTGAAACCATATGATAATTGTCTTTCTCTGCTTGACTTATGTCGCTTAGCATAATCTCCTCCAGTCCCGTCCATGTTGCAGCAAATGTTGAGAACTCGTTCTTTTTAATGGCTGAGTAATATTCCATTGTATATACGGACCACATCTTCTTAATCCAGTCATCTGTTGAAGGGCATCTCGGCTCTTTCCATGATTTAGCTATTGTGGGCAATGCTGCTATGAACATTGGAGTGCATATGGCCCTTCTCTTCACTACGTCTGTATCTTTAGGGTAAATACCCAGTAGTGCAATTGCTGGATCATAGGGTAGCTCAATTTTTAACTTTTTAAGGGACCTCCACACTGTTTTCCAGAGTGGCTGTACCAACTAGCATTCCCACCAACAATGTAGGAGGGATCCCCTTTCTCCACATCCTCTCCAGCAATTGTTGTTTCTTGCCTTGTCAATTTTTGCCATTCTAACTGGCGTAAGGTGGTATCTTAGTGTGATTTTGATTTGAATTTCCCTGATGGCTATGATTTTGAACATTTTTTCATGTGTCTGTTAGCCATTTGTATGTCATCATTGGAAAAGTGTCTGTTCATATCTTCTGCCCATTTTTTGATGTATTTGTTTCTTGTGTATTGAGTTTGAGAAGTTCTTTGTAGATCTTGGATACCAGTCTTTTATCTGTAGAGTCATTTGCAAATATATCCTCCCATTCCGGGGGCTGCTTCTTAGTTTTTTTTGACTGTTTCCTTGGCTGTGAGAAGCTGTTTATCTTGATGAAGTACCACAAGTTCATTTTTTCTTTTGTTTCTCTTGCCTTTAGTAGCCAGTCTCTTTGTAGTTGCTTTGCTTATGCCTTTTTTATTCCATAAAATTTGGTTACAAAATAAATGCACTATTTTTCAAACATATTAGCAATGTAAAAAAAATTCAATTTATATCAGCCTCATAATTTTTTTAACCTTATCAAGTTCTTGAATATTTTAAGGTCTTTTTTCCTTTTCTTTGGACCTGGAGAAGCAAATTTTATCTGAGATATTTTGGAAGGAAAATTATGACTTTTCTGTTGTTCTTTCTAGGACTTTACATAGGTGGATATGCTGTTTTCAAATTCAAGATCTAAAACCCCAAACCTCTAAAAAATTCTACAGTTTCTGATTTTATTTTATTTGGGTGAGTCATTCTAGATTTGATCCTAGACCACAGAGCTAAATACTACAATTTTATTTGTGGTCTTCAAAACAAAATCATTTTTAGTTTTAATTAGGTGTCAATAGAAAATAATATGTTTTGTATTGTCCCTTTAAAATAATTTAAAACTTGTAAAATCCCCCAAAATCTTCTTGATTAGTGAGAGGCAGATGAATTACAGAAGTCTTCTGTTAAGAGTCAGATGCTATGTGGAACTAGAAAAAAATTAAGTCAATAACACCTTAACTTGATTTAGTGGTTTGGTTTGTTGGATTAGCTGTAGTAGAGAACAGAACCCCTAGAGAATTATATGCATGATGAAGGACTAGGATCTCTTTGGCATCACTTTTTATTGTTAAATGAGTTTTGCTATAATTATTTTATAAGTAGTTTTAAATCTGCCAACATTTTATCACAGCCAGTATTAGGGTAGCTCTAAGAAACTTGCCACCACTTCAGAATTTGAGAGATAATACAAATTAGTTAAGCGTGTACTCTGTATAAGGAAGCTAAACAATTTACTACTGGGATGCCTGAGTGTCTCTGTTGGTTGAGCCTCCGACTCTTGATTTTGGCTCAGATCATGATCTCAGAGTCCTGGGAACAAGCCCAGCATGGGTCTCCCTGCTCCACAGGGAGTCTTCTTGCTTCCCTCTTCCTCAAATCCCTACCCCCCAGCTCATGCTCTCTTTCTCTGAAATAAATAAATCTTTAAAAAAAAACCCCTATGTACTACTAATGGTATTACACAAAGAAGGTGAAAAAGACACCTAATGTATATGATAACAAAATATTAAAAATCAGTTGTTCAAGAAATGTGTGAGAACAATCTGGTTTTGACATATGGCACCTCATTGGATATCTGAATGACTGGCTAGCTAGGCAGGTGTGTTCTCACCTTAGTGAGGATGATTGTCCTGATAGAACTGGACTATTTTATTAAGTATATAGATTACATTCAACAAAGCTACTGACAACTTGCTTTGTGCAAGGTGGTTGTTATATGCTGTAGAGGATGCCAAAATTAATAAGACAAAATGTCTTCTTTAGAAGTGGTTAGGTCTATTAGGGATGCGCAATTTGTATACTGATAAGTGCTGTGTGACTGTAATTCTGATTAGATAGAGACAACTACTGGCTCAAGTACTCAAGGATAGTCCCTGGAAAAGGGGTCTTTTTTTTTTTTTTTAAGATGTTATTTATTTATTTGACAGAGAGGCAGTGAGAGAGGGAACACAAGCAGGGGGAGTGGGAGAGGGAAAAGCAGGCTTTCCTCTGGACAGGGAGCCCTATGCAGGGCTCGATCCCAGAACGCTGGGATCATGACCTGAGCCGAAGGCAGACACTTAATGACTGAGCCACCCAGGCACCCCAGGAAAAGGGGTATCCTGAAAGTCTGCAGCACTGATTTTGCTGAGGCATACTTTAATAACGTATATTTGGAGCTAATTCAGAGGTAGTCAGTTGCCTAGTTCCTAAGCCTAAGAAATCATCAGTTTTCTAACCATGATCTCAAACACTTTTTATTTGAGAAATTAAGTACAACAATGGTATAAAGGATTTACATGAAACTTATGGTGTACCCTACTCTGAAAATCCAGTTGTTACTTTACTCAAATATTACAGTAAGGAATTTCAAAAGCTCTTTTCTCTGTCTTGAAAAATCATTCACTCTCATTTCTCGCTTAAGGAAAAAAATGACAATGTCAAAACATAATAATTAAAACATCTATAGATAACAGATGAACAGACAAAATGTATGAAGGGGAATGGGAGATATAGGCTTCTAGTTGTGGAATGAATAAGTCATAGAAATAAAAGGCACAGCATAAAGAATATAGTCAATGATATTGTAACAACACTGTATGGTAACAGAGAGTAGTTACACTTGTGGTGAACATAGTATAATGTATAAACTTGTTGAATCACTATGTTATACACCTGAAACTAATGTAACATTGCATGTCAACTATTCTCAAATTAAAAAAGTGAATAAAAAATAAATAAAACATCTTATTGATTTCCAGTGAAGTATAATATATATTTTGACTATAATTAAGGTTTTAGGCTGTATAAGAAATTTATTTATAGTACTACAACAGTACTCAAGCCCAGCTATGTATATTTAAAAAATAAGCCTAACTTTATTGAAGGCTTAAGATAAAACATCATATTTTCAATGGAGTTTTGAAGAGATTTTCATAATCTATAGAGTCCATGGCAGTTTGGCCCACTTAGGTACCATCTTACAGATTCTCTCTTGAGCAAAGGAAGGGGAGAGGTATAGGACATAGTTCAACTATAATCATCCAACAAAAGTGTCATTGTATTTGATTTGCATTTTATAAGAGTTGTGGGTTTTTTGTATTGTTGGAAAATAAATTTCAAGAAACACACACCTAGATAAGTTACCTTTCTTTTTTATTTCAAAGTGAGTTAGAACTTATAGTTCATGCTGGATGTGTACCTACACTTAGGCAAGGTCAATATTGGGCTTTTTTATTCTTTGTTCTTTTTGGAAAAAGATTTAATTTTCTGATTTTTACTAAAGGAGAAAAATAGACATTGATGATATCTTTCAGAATAAGATGAGGTGACTGAAGAGTTTCAGGTAGTGCACTGATAGGAGTTTGTGTTGCTTTGGAATCTTTAGTTTATTTTTCTTTGGTAGGTGTTATTCTCTTTTGATGGAGACCTAGTGATTGGGCTCCTGTATGATTTACTGGCAAGATTTTGAAATATTAGCAAGCATTTTGGAAGGCAAATAGAAGTCATCATAATCATCTCCTGGACTTAATTCACTAGTGCTCATTTCAGACTCATTGTTACTTCATTGTCTTTAGAATCATTTCTTATTTTGTTTTGTCAGGAAGGAGTAACATAAAATCAAATTAAAATTGTAAGCATTACTGGAGCTGAAAGAGCCATCCAAATATTTTTTAGAAATATTTCCTTTTTTTAAAAATTTTCATTTTGCTCCCCTTATACCTCGATATACACATTGATTTTCTACTCCTGTTAGCTTTTCTTTTCTCTTCTCTTTTTCTTTTCTTTTTTTTTTTAATTTTATTTTATTATATTGTGTTAATCACCATACAGTACATCCCCAGATTCCGATGTAAAGTTTGATGCTTCATTAGTTGCGTATAACACCCAGTGCACCATGCAATACGTGCCCTCCCTACTACCCATCACCAGTCTATCCCATTCCCCCACCCCCTCCCCTCTGAAGTCCTCAGTTTGCCTCTCACAGTCCATAGTCTCTCATGTTTCATTCCCCCTTCTGATTACCCCCCTTTTCTTTATCCCTTTCTTCCCCTACCGATCCTCCTAGTTCTTATGTTCCATAGATGAGAGAAATCATATGATAATTGTCTTTCTCTGCTTGACTTATTTCACTTAGCATTATCTCCTCCAGTGCCGTCCATGTTGCAGCAAATGTTGAGAATTCGTTCTTTCTGATAGCTGAGTAATATTCCATTGTATATATGGACCACAGCTTCTTAATCCAGTCATCTGTTGAAGGGCATCTCGGCTCCTTCCATGATTTGGCTATTGTGGACAATGCAGCTATGAACATTGGGGTGCATATGGCCCTTCTCTTTACTACGTCTGTATCTTTGGGGTAAACACCCAGTAGTGCAATGGCTGGGTCATAGGGTAGTTCAATTTTTAACTTTTTAAGGGACCTCCACACTGTTTTCCAGAGTGGCTGTACCAACTTGCATTCCCACCAACAATGTAGGAGGGATCCCCTTTCTCCACATCCTCTCCAACAATTGTTGTTTCTTGCCTTGTCTATCTTTGCCATTCTAACTGGCGTAAGGTGGTATCTCAGTGTGGTTTTGATTTGAATTTCCCTGATGGCTAATGATTTTGAACATTTTTTCATGTGTCTGTTAGCCATTTGTATGTCTTCATTGGAAAAGTGTCTGTTCATATCTTCTGCCCATTTTATGATTTGTTTATTTGTTTCTCGTGTATTGAGTTTGAGAAGTTCTTTGTAGATCTTGGATACCAGTCCTTTATCTGTGGTGTCCTTTGCAAATATATTCTCCCATTCCGTGGGCTGTCTCTTAGTTTTTTTGACTGTTTCCTTGGCTGTGCAGAAGCTCTTTATCCTGATAAAGTCCCATAAGTTCATTTTATCTTTTATTTCTCTTGCCTTTGGAGATGTGTCGTGAAAAAGGTTGCTCTGGCCGATGTCATAGAAGTTGTTGCCTATGTTCTCCTCTAGAATTTTGATGGATTCCTGTCTCACATTGAGGTCTTTCATCCATTTGGAGTTTATTTTTGTGTATGGTGTGAGAGAGTGGTCAAGTTTCATTCTTTTGCATGTAGCTGTCCAATTTTCCCAGCACCATTTATTGAAGAGACTGTCTTTTTTCCACCGGATGTTTTTTCCTGCTTTATCAAAGATTAGTTGCCCAAAGAGCCGAGGGTCCATTTCTGGGTTCTCTATTCTGTTCCATTGGTCGATGTGTCTGTTTTTGTGCCAGTACCATGCTGTCTTTGTGATCACAGCTTTGTAGTACAGCTCGAAATCCGGCATTGTGATGCCCCCAGCTTTGTTTTTCCTTTTCAACAGTTCCTTGGAGATTCGGGGCCTTTTCTGGTTCCATACAAATTTAAGGACTATTTGTTCCAGTTCTTTGAAAAATGTCCTCGGTATTTTGATCGGGATAGCATTGAAAGTGTAGATTGCTCTGGGTAGTATGGACATTTTAACTATGTTAATTCTTCCAATCCATGAGCATGGAATATTTTTCCATCTTTTTATGTCTTCCTCAATATCTTTCAAAAGTGATCTATAGTTTCTAGCATATAGGTCCTTTACGTCTCTGGTTAAGTTAATTCCAAGGTAACGTATGGTTTTTGGTGTTATTGTAAATGGGATGGATTCCCTAATTTCTCTTTCTTCAGTCTCGTTATTCGTGTATAGAAATGCAACTGATTTCTGGGCATTGATTTTGTATCCTGCCACCTTACTGAATTGTTCTATAACTTCTAATAGTTTGGGAGTGGATTCCTTTGGGTTTTCCATATAGAGTATCATGTCATCTGCAAAGAGAGACAGTTTGACTTCTTCTTTGCCGATTTGGATACCTTTGATCCCTTTTTGTCTTCTGATTGCTGTTGCAAGGACTTCTAGTACTATGTTGAATAATAGTGGCGAGAGTGGGCATCCTTGTCGTGTTCCTGATCTTAAGGGAAAGGCTTCCAGCTTTTCCCCATTGAGAATAATGCTTGCAGTAGGCTTTTCATAGATGGCTTTTATGAGATTGAGAAATGTACCCTCTATTCCTACACTCTGAAGGGTTTTAATCAGGAAAGGATGCTGTATTTTGTCAAATGCTTTTTCTGCATCAATTGAGAGGATCATATGGTTCTTGAGTCTTTTCTTGTTGATATGATGTATCACATTGATTGATTTGCGAGTGTTGAACCATGCTTGCATCCCAGGTATGAATCCCACTTGGTCATGATGGATAATCCTTTTAATGTACTGTTGGATTCTATTAGCAAGGATCTTGTTGAGGATTTTGGCATCCATATTCATTAGAGAAATCGGTCTGTAATTCTCCTTTTTGAGGGGGTCTTTGCCTGGTTTGGGGATCAAGGTAATATTAGCCTCATAGAATGAGTTTGGTAGCTTTCCTTCTGTTTCTATTTTTTGAAATAGCTTTAGGAGAATAGGTATTATTTCTTCTTTGAATGTTTGGTAGAATTCCCCAGGAAAACCGTCTGGGCCTGGAGTTTTATTATTTGGAAGGTTGTTTATCACTGACTCAATTTCTTCATAGTTAATTGGCCTATTTAAGAAATCTATTTCTTCCTGTTTCAGTCTTGGTAGTTTATAGGTTTCCAGGAAGGCCTCCATCTCTTCCAGATTGTTTAGTTTTTTGGCATATAGCTGTTGATAAAAGTTTCTAATAATCCTTGCAATTTCAATGGTGCTGGTCGTGACCTCTCCCTTTTCAGTCATAATTTTAATAATCTCAGTCCTTTCTCTTTGTTTTTGGACAAGTTTTGCCAGTGGTCTATCAATTTTATGGATTCTCTCAAAGAACCAGCTTCTAGTCCTGTTGATCTGCTCTACTGTGGTTCTGGTCTCTAATTCATTGATTTCTGCTCTAATCTTGGTCAACTCCTTCCTTGTCAGTGGGTTAGGCCTGTCCCTCTGTTGCTGTTCCAGTTTCTTGAGGTGAGAATATAGAAACTGCATTTTAGATTTTTCTATTCTTTTGAGTGAGGCTTGGATGGCTATGTATTTCCCCCTTAGGACTGCCTTTGCAGTATCCCATAGGTTTTGGACCGTTGTGTATTCATTCTCGTTGGTCTCCATAAATTGTTTAATTTGTTTTTTGATTTCCTGGTTTATCGAGTCATTCTTGAGCAGGATGGTTCTTAGCCTCCAAGTGTTTGAGTTTCTTCCAGGTTTTTCCTTGTGGTTGAGTTCCAATTTCAGAGCGTTGTGGTCTGAGAATATGCAGGGGATAATTTCAATCTTTTGGTATTGGCTGAGACCTGTTTTGTGTCCCAGAGCATGATCTATTCTTGAGAATGTTCCATGGGCATTTGAATAGAATGAGTATTCTTTGGTTCTGGGGTGTAGTGTTCTATATATATCTATGAGGTCCAACTCGTCGAGTATGGCATTCAAAGCCTTTGATTCTTTGCTTAGTTTTTGCCAGGGTGTTCTGTCTATTTCTGATAGTGGGGTGTTGAGGTCCCCTACTATTACTGTGTTCTTATCTATATGTCTCTTTATTTTGGTTAAGAGTTGGCTTGTGTATCTTGCTGCTCCCCTGTTGGGGGCATATATATTAATAATTGTCATATCCACTTGTTGAATACTTCCTTTAAGAATAATATAGTGCCCTTCTGTATCTCTCTCTATGGCCTCTAGTTTAAAATCCAGTCTATCTGATATGAGAATTGCTACTCCAGCTTTCTTTTGAGGTCCATTTGCGTGGAAGATGGTACTCCATCCCCTTACTCTAAGTCTGAATGCATCTTTGGGTTCAAAATGAGTCTCTTGTAGACAGCAAATGGATGGGTCATGTCTTTTTATCCAATCTGCAACCCTGTGGCGTTTTATGGGAGAGTTTAAGCCATTTAGATTGATAGAGATTATTGACAGATATGATTTTAATGATGCCATTTCTCTTTAAAGTCTTTGTATCGGTTGTGACTTGCTGCTCTGTATCACTCTTGGGGCCTTTTTACCTTTATAGAGCCCCCCTTAATATCTCCTGTAGGGCTGGTTTCGTGGTTACGAAATTGGTTAATGATTGGCGATTTTGGAACGTCTTTATTTCTCCATCAATTCTGAATGACAGCTTTGCTGGATAAAGGATCCTTGGCTGCATGTTTTTCTCTGAAAGAGCTTTAAAAATGCCCCCCCAAGCCTTTCTCTCATTCCAGGTCTCTGTAGACAGGTCTGACGTAATCCTGATACCTTTGCCTTGGTACGTGAGAAATTTCTTTGCCCTGGCCGCTTTCAATACTGTATCCTTGGATCTAATATTTGCGAATTGCACTATGACATGCCGTGGCGTAGGTTTGTCCTGGTTGAGCTTGGATGGGGTCCTCTCTGCCTCTTGGACACGAATGCTTGTTTCCCTTGCTAGATTAGGGAAGTTTTCAGCTACAATTTGTTCAAATATCTCTTCTAGACCTCTGTTTTTCTCCACCCCTTCAGGGATGCCGATGATTCTGACATTGGATCGTTTCATAGAGTCAGTAATCTCCCGTAATCTACATTCGTGGGCGTGGATTTTTTTAAGACCAGCTTCTATTTTCGTTTTTTCTTCTACTAACCCATCCTCCAATTCGCTAACGCGTTCCTCTGCCTCGGTGACCCTGGCCGTCAGAGCCTCTAGTTTTGACTGTATTTGGCCCATAGAATTTTTAATTTCTGTCAGATTCGCTCTCATTTCTGCCCTTAGGGATTCTATATTCTCAGCAACGCTTTCTCTGATGCTTTTTTCAAGTTTACTCATCATCTTGACCATTGTTGCTCTGAATTCCATTTCTGATAATTGGGATACATCCATATGTATTAATTCTGTGGCCGAGGCCAATTCTGTGGCAGAGGCCACAGACTCATTATCTTTTCTTTGCTGGGGGGGACTTCTCCTTCTCGTCATTCTGATGAAGAGAGATTGCAGGGTTGTCCAGAGCCCAAGTGTTGACTGGGACCCAGGCCGTGCGCCCTTGTTTTATAGAGATCTTAGGGATGTGGGCTTCTTCCTTAAAGAGTTTATTTATTTATTTGAGAGAGAGAGAGACAGTCAGCAAGAAAGGGAACCCAAGCAGAGGAGTGGGAGAGGAAGAAGCAGGTTCCCGGTGGAGAAGCCCGATGAGGGACTCCTTTCCGGAACGTTGTAAACACACCCTAATCCGAAGACAGGTGCTTGGTGACTGCGCCACTCAGGCGCTCCGGGTTGTGGGCTTCTTGATTTTTCAGCCTGCCTTCTGGGGGAGGGGCCTGCCTGCCGGTACTCAGAAAACCCTGTTTGGGTAGAGTCTCTGTGTCCCTTGCGAGGGGGGATGGGGATGGGCACCCTGTGAGCCGGTATTTCCGGGCTTTTGTTCTCTGGCGGCTTTCCCTGGCGGTTTGCTATGCCTCTTCTGAGAGAGCAGCAGCGGCTGAAATTCAGCCTCTGTCTCAGAACAGAGGGATCGCGGATCGTTCTCCACTGATGTTCTGGCCACTTTAACTCTGTTTCTGTTGGTGCTGCTCAACCCTGCAGCATCCCGGGCTGTGCGCCCCACACCCGGCGTCCCAGCCCTCACTTCCAGGGCCGGCACGTCTCTGTCCTTTGTGTTTCCAACCCCGCCCGCCGCCAGCCGCCCCGCGCGGGCTCCCGGAGCTCCCCGTCTCAGTCTGGTGTCTCACGGGTGCTGACCGCGAGTCCGCCTGCTCCCCCGTGCAGGTGGCCCTCCAGCCGCCAGCCGCCCCGCGGACGCTCCCGGAGCTCCCGGTCTCAGCCTCGATCCAGTGAGCACACCGGAGCTCCGGAGCTCCGTGAGATGCTTGGTGGTGCACGCTCCCGGCTCACGGACTCAGTCTGCCGTTTCCAGAGTGCGGGTCCGCGGTCCGCCCGCTCCCCGGTGCAGGTGGCCCGCCAGCCGCCCTGCGCGCGCGCTCCTGGAGCTCGCGTTCTAAGTCTGTTGTCTCGCGGGTGCCGTCCGCGAGTCCGCCTGCTCCCCCGTGCAGGTGGCCCGCCAACCGCCAGCCGTCCCGCGTGCGCTCCCGGAGCTCCCTTCTCAGCCTGCTGTCTCAAGCGTGCGGGTCCGCGGTCTGTCCGCTCCCCCTTGCAGGTGGCTACCGCTTCCCGGCGCCCTGACACGGCGGCTCCCTCCCCCTTCTGTTTAGCTTCCGATATCTGTGCGCGGTTTCACGGCTCCCCGCTTCGTACCTCGATACTCAGCGCTGGAGATGTTCATTTGTAGAGATCCAGATGTATCTTCCTGCGTCTCAGGCTGATTCCGTGGATATTCCTGCTGCTGGTACCTATCCAGCTCAACTCAGGGGACCGGCTGAAAAAGGTGTCCCCTACTCCTCCGCCATCTTAACCTCCCCCCTCTCTTCTCTTTTTCTTTTTTGTGAATTTCTAAGTTTAGTTTTAGTTTGCTCAGATTTAGTCTTGAAGATAACTTCTTTTGTGTTGGTAATTCTTTCTAGGAGAATAAGCCTTGGTAATTAATTTTGTCCTTGTTACATTGACAAACATTTTGTTCTACATTTTCAGGTATGTGTATGTTTACTAGAAGGTCTGCAAATATAATTCTTTTCAGTTCGAAAAATTTCCCTGACGAGTAACTCATTTCGAAGTCATCCAATGTATGAAAGTTATTAAGATCATTAAAACTTTTTTTCCAACTGATGGATGGACAGATCCAGTTCTGTGAACACATTGTCAGTAGATTATGTTCAACTGACCTGGAATATTCAAAATCAAAATGTCTGTTTTGAGCAATAGCAGGTATTGGCTCTTCTATTTGTAATGGTTCTCCTTGTTCTGGAAGGTCAGCTTCCTGAGGGCGAACTTGATGTAAACACCTTCACACATAAGTCTTTGGAGTCATCATTTCTATTGGAGTCCATTCCAAATGACATACTCACTGGTCCTGAGCAGGTTCTCTTTGTTTTAAAATATATTTTTCTTTCAAAGCAAATAGTTGACATTCAAGGTATAACATTCTTTTCTCAGGTGTAAGATGATATCTTGGGCTTCTCTCACTTTGCATTTTTCATTTTCCCAATCTAAAACATTCTATTGTAGTTCAGATAACTTTTTAAAAAGATTTTATTTATTTATTGAGAGAGAGAGAGACAGAGAGAGTGAGCATGCGAGCATGAGCAGGGGAGAGGGTAGAGGGACAGGCGGAAGCAGACTCTCCACTGAGCAAGGAGCCAATACAACAGGGGGCTGGACACTGGGTTCAATGCTGGGCTTAACACCAGGCTGGATCCCAGGACCCCGAGACCATGACCTGAGCCGAAGGCAGACACTTAAATGACTGAGCAACCTAAGCACCCCTGTAGTTCAGATCATTTTCAAACCGTATAGAAATGTTGGTCATTATTTGGTATAGCACGGCCACAAATGAGTTGGAGTTTCCTGATCTCTGCTAAGTTATTATTCCTTTCTCTTTTCTTTTTTTACATCTTCAAGACTAACCTGAAAAGACTTCTTAAGTCACCTTCTTTGGCCATCTTCTGTTTGGCCACCACCTCTGCTATAGCCGTCCTCCTCATATCCCAAGGCTCTGTGAAGCTGCTGGCATGGCCCTCACCCCCAAAGACTGTGACACTATCTCCTGTCTCCTGTGACTTCTGCAACCACATTTGAAATTCTCTGTTGCACTCACCCACTGGCTGTCGGGATGTGGTCATGTGATGTGAAGGCTCTGACGGTCACTCAGGGAGAGTCCTTCGCTACCAGGCAGCATCCCATCACACCTTAATATAATTTAATAAAAAATACCACACACCAGTGACCTTGCCATATGTAGTCCCTAACTTAGTTTCTTTTCAGCTTCTTTGACAAATATAGTAAATACGTGTTAGATGTTTTCAGTATACTAGACGATGGAGTACAGAAGTGAACAAGACATGTAAGAACCCTGTCCTCAGAGATGTATATTCTACCAAACGTTTTACCTAAATAGCTTTAAAATAACAACTGGGATTTTCTCTAAGCTGCCATGTATATCTTCAACTTTACATACTGGAAAAAAATAGAATTTACCAGAAAACATGTTCATATTTTTAAAATTGGTATTTCTCCATAGAAAAAATTTTCAGACAAATGGGATATCTGATGATTAGCAGAGGCAGCATGAAGACATTAGACGTTTTTTGTTTGTTTGTTTGTTTTTAAAGATTTTATTTATTTATTTGACAGAGAGAGAGACAGCCAGCGAGAGAGGGAACACAAGCAGGGGGAGTGGGAGAGGGAGAAGCAGGCTCCCAGCAGAGGAGCCCGATGCGGGCCTCGATCCCAGGGCTCTGGGATCACACCCTGAGCCAAGGGGCAGACGCTTAAGGACTGAGCCACCCAGGTGCCCCGACATTAGACGTTTTAATTGTGATGAGAAATAACCAGGCTGTAAAAGCAAAGGAGAATGGAAGGGGACTGTGGACCTCACAGTTTGACCTTGGGCCGACCTTGCTTTATTACAATTGTTAGACTATTGCTTCTATTCTGTAATTCAGCCAGATAGTATATTTTACCCTCTCATTATTCAAATCTAACCCACTTTACATATTCATAAAAATGATTAGTTATACAGAACAATAGAAAATTATTAAATATGTTAATCTTTACATTATTCTAATCTTAGCTGAAAAAATTTTACTGTGTAAAATCAAAAAATTAGATAAATTAATGAGGCTATCTTAATTTTTTTATGTATATACATAGAGAGAGAGATAATAGAAAAAACTAAAACTGAAGGGAAAAGGAAAAATCAAAGCTGATCCCACCACCCAGAAATAAACACTAATAACACTTAAAATATCTCACTAGTATGAGTGAAATTATAATTTCCATTTTATGGATGAAGAAATTGAGGCTGAGATGTGTGAAGTGACTTATACAATGGGGCTGAAATAGTAAGTGGCATAGAGGTGATTTGAACCTGTCAACTTCAAAGCCCTGTTTCAAGCCAATGTGAATAATTGTTCTTATGTTACGGTTTCTTATGCGAGGTGTGTGTGTGTGTGTGTGTGTGTGTGTGTGTGTATTTTATTTAACCAGTACTCCATTTTTGGATATTTAGGTTGTTACTTTTTTTTTTTTCTTATACAGTGCTACAGTAAACACTGGACATCTTGTCCACTGTTTTATACAGAAAAATGCCTAAAAATGAGAGAATTTGTACAGCTGACATTTTGTAAACTACTTTCCACAATTATTTCCCACAATCTATTTATATATACAGAAAACAGTAAAAAGAATATATTTTTTAACTTTTTAAATTTTTAAAAAATAATTTTATTTATTTATTTTACAGAGAGAGAGGGAGAGACAGCGAGAGAGGGAACACAAGCAGGGGAGGTGGCAGGGGGAGAGGCAGGTTTCCCACTGAGCAGGGAGCCCAATATAGGGCTGGATCCCAGGACCCTGGGATCATGACCTGAGCCTAAGGTAGATGCTTAACGACTGAGCCACCCAGGTGCCCCTAAAAAGAATATTATGAACTCCATTGTATCCCATCAGCTAGCTTCAAAAGTGATCATCATTTTTATTACTCTTGTTTCATTTATACTGGTGTTCATTTTGTTTACAGAATTTTTAAAGAAAATTCAGATAATATATCACTTTACCCATGAGGATTTCAGTGTGTATCTCTAACAGATAAGAATGGAACTTTGTAAAAAAAAAAAAAAAAGGAATTGAACTTTGTAATGATTTTCTATTTCTTTTTTGCAATTCATATGTTGAAGAAATAGAATCATTTTTTTCTTCAGAAAATTTCTGTGACCTATATTTTACTAATCTGTTGTGGTGTTGTTTAACCTGTTCATTTTCACATCTTCCCCCCCCCCACCTTATTTCCCCTGTGAACTGCTGGTTAGATTTAAAGGTTTTAGGAAATTCAGGTATAATTTTTTGGGTGGGGGCAAGAAAACTTTATCAGTGTTGCTGTGCACACATATTGGGAAGTATACAATTTCAGGCTGCCCTGTTCTTAGCAATGACAAACAAGATTGGTCACTGGTTTCAGGCACATGTCCTTTAGTCTCTCTTCCTTTTCTTCCTTCCTTCCTTTCCCTTCCCTTTCTTATTTTTTAATGTTTTCCAATCTGATAGCCAGAAATTAGTAACTTGTTGTTTTCCATTTCTATGATTACTAGTTATAGTGATCTTTTTTTTCACATGTTTATTGATTGGCCTTTTGAACTGCCTTAGTAAATAGCTTCTATGTCTTTTGTTCACTGCACTATTTGCCATTGTGGGAGAATGAACAAGTCTTTTGTTGTATATTAACTAGACTAGAGACATGTTTAATTTTTTTACATAGAATTAAGAGTGCTTTAAAAATGCTTCTCATTTAACAAGAGACCTTTCTTATGTGGCTTAACTTATTATAACACAGAGTGGTTAAGCTATTATAACACTCGTGAATTTATTCAATCTTCAAGACAAAAATATTTCACAAATTTAAGGAAAAACACAATTTTCTATACAGAAATATTTTTTTACAGATTTTATTTATTTATTTGAGAGAGAAAGAGTACAAGTAGGGGAAGCAGCAGGCAGAAGGAGAGGGAGAAACAGGCTCTCCACTGAGTAGGGAGCCTGATGCAAGGGCTCAATCTTAGGACCCTGGGATCATAACCTGAGCTAAGGCAGATACTTAACCAACTGAGCCACCCAGGTGCCCCTATACAGAAATATTTTTTTAAATATAGTTTTCTATAACAAACATCTTCAGACTCAAGTTACACGTCAACGGTTCTTGAATTTTTACTAAACCTGACTATAGAAAAAATCTTTGCTCTTATTTAATGTACTTAGGCAAGAAATTCATCTCATGATGAAAATATGTAAAATAAGTATAAATTTAATTAAAGTATTATTGAAAATGTACATAAATATTTGCTATTTTTTTTCCAACAAAAGGTAATGAATAGCCTGGTGCTTTTATTCTCAAAACACTGTGTCAACAGGTTTTTTGTTTTTTTTTTACTTCATACTTCTCATTAATACTCTTGAAATTTGTGACCAATGATATTACACAATTTTAACAAAACTTAAGTTAAAATCATTTAGCTCTTAACATATTTTATTTTCATATTTTTTTCTATTTTTTATACATTATTGATAGTAAACCTTTGCTGCCTGAAGTACTGTGAATATTTTCCTAGGTTGTCATTTGCCTTTCACCTTATTTACCATCCTTTAGATTTGTAATAACTTTTAAAATATATGAAGTAAAATATGTCAGGACAGTTGATTTTCATTATTTCAAAGTAGTTATGTTCTTATTAAGTTGTTGCAAGCACAGAATAAGTAAATATCAAATCATTGCTCCTAGTGGAAATACAAGTTTAGGTTCCTGTGAAGCTCTGGTCACATTTTTATTCACCAGTCACTATATAACCTTGTTTTATGTGTGTTCTCTTCAGAACCACCTTAGTCAATATATACTGTTGATTCATTAACATTGAATTCATCGCCAGTAGCACTAACTCATGCTTGAACAAAACTTATCCAGTGTAGTTCCTGTATAAGATTCACGATAGCCTTCTTCTGCTTAGGAATGCTGACAGCAGTCTCTGTTTGTAGAACATTCTAAAGAGAAAAATTACGGATAAAAAGTACAAAAATGCAAAAGCATGGCACTAAAGACAACAGAGAGGACATTGTTTAAAATTGAAAAGGGAACTAAGAAGGCAAAGCCTTGCCTTGTTCCACCTCAGCTGGAAATGTCTGCATGGAACAACTCAAAAATTTTGTTACTCTCTATCTACATGACCACAAATGAACAAAAATATAGGCTTAGGTATTACAAAAATTTTTTTCTGAAAAGGCAACTTCATAAATTCACAATACCCAATAGTGAGGATGGACTGTATTTTCCTTTTTGATTCTTCCTTTGCTTTTCTGAGCTACCCATATTTTAATGATGTCTTTGAATAATACTATTATGGTCTAATGTTACTGACTTATATTGCATTAAAAGTAAATAATTGTATTTCAGTGAACTGCAGTTTAAATGATATACCAAACCAGTGTTTTCTGCAATAAAATAGTGTACTGAAGATTCTTAAGAATTTAAAAATTTAAGTGACTATGTCAAAAGTTGATCTGATCTGAGAGTTAAAAAATCATTACTCATGCTTTGTTCTAATCAGAAACACTTATGTTTTATATAATTTTCTGTAGTCTTCTGTTAGAATAAATATTCTAATACCTGGAAAATATTTGAATAAATGTAAATTAAGTTAATGAGAATTTTAAGAATTTGGTTATTGGCTGTTCTGCTATATATGCTTGAATATACAGAGTTTAATTACTAGTAAATGACCACATCCCAGCTTGAAAATAAGCCTTTGTGAAAAATTTTTAATGAGAAATTTAGGTTTATTCTGAAACTCTTATTACTTATGTAGGAACTTCTTTTTGCCTTAAGTACATACCCATAATGGTGAAGGAACACGTCAGGAATTTTAGAATGTTGGTATGAGGAACTCTGTTCTTAAATTGATTAGTGTATTTTACAACAGGTTATGTTATTTACCTAAAACATTTCTAATGTTTTTACCTTAATTATGGAAAGTAAATATATGTATATACACACATAGTCATTTTTTTTTAAAGATTTTATTTATTTATTTGACAGAGACAGTCAGCGAGAGAGGGAACACAAGCAGGGGGAGTGGGAGAGGAAGAAGCAGGCTCCCAGCGTAAGAGCCTGATGTGGGTCTCGATCCCAGAACACTGGGATCACGCCCTGAGCTGAAGGCAGACGCTTAAAGACTGCACCACCCAGGTGCCCCCACACATAGTCATTTTTTACAACAACTCTGTATTGAAGATATCACTAGTTCTACCATATAAATGAGGAAACTAAGGCTCAGAGGCTTAAAGAACTTACCCGAATAAATTAAGTTGCCCAAGATCACATAGCAAATGCTAAAACCAAGGCTTATCTTTTCACCCTTCACACTATCAGCTCTAGTTACATTAAACAATTTCATGTTCTCTAGTTTTCGCATATTCTTTCTCACTTTTTGGCCTTTCTATATGCTAGTTCCTCTTCCTCAAAAAATATTACCTTTCCCCACCATCTTCACTGAATCAGCTTTTACTCATCCTTCAGCTTTCTTTCCCTCATCCTTGAGTTTTCAGCCCAAGCATCATCTTCCAGTCTGTGTGAGATGTCTCTCAAGCACAAGCGTTAAACACTCAGCACATTCCTGTTGATACTGGCCACATTGTATTTGCTGGTATGTACAGTTAGTGAGGTCAGGAGTAGGTCTCGTTCACTGTTGTATTCTCACTCCCTTGCACACTGACTAGCATATAGCGAGCCCATTTGATCTGAAACATTTGCTGCTTAAATAAACGTATATTTCTAAATGTTGAGCAAAGCAACATGTTTCTAGATTCAGCAAATGTAAGCATTTTGGTAAGTTTTGAGATGGTGAATTTCCTGAAACCATTATAATTAGCTTATGGGAGAAAGCCAAAGAAGAGAAATTATTCTGGAGAGATGTCTTCCTAGTGTCATTAAGTTATATTTACAATTAAATGAAAGAAATCATCATATAGATATAGGTATAGATATAAATATATACACACACACACGTATATAATCCAAGAGGAAAAGATAAAAAAAAAAAACATGGCTTTTCATTAAAAGCCTGGAAAACAGTAAAAACTAGTGTATAAAAATATTTATCTGACATGATTGTGAGAACACAATATTATCATTCATAAAACTTTAGCAATTAGAAAACATTCATTTAGTCAATGAGACACTTAATAGCTCTTTTCTTGACAAACCAGTTTGCTTTTTATTTCATATTAATTAAGATAGATCCATGAATATATCATATATATACACACAAACTTTTTATTGTAAAATTTTACTGGTGCACTTATACTTATTGCAAGTATTTATTAATCACTTTTGTGCTTGAAGTGGCACATGGAAGGGACACCAACATGAAGTGTGATAGACATAGATCCTCTTCTCAGAGAACTTTATTGTTAAGATGAACATCCAGGAGCACAATAAGAAACTATTCATTATAACAAACAATTTGCAAACTCAATTCCATTCTCAGCGTATTTCAAGCAATATTAAATACAATTGGAATACAACACTGGAGTATGTGATAACTGTGTGTCACTCTTTTCTATGCCACTTAAACTGAAGGCAAACCAGCTAGGGAATGTGTTCATTTTTACCTATCAGTGCTGTAGGCAGATAAAACTCTCATTTGTCCTGGCCTCTGTGGCATGTTGATATCACTGGCCAAATACCAATTTGGGTGTTCTTTTGTGCAGGAAGGAACAGGAGCAATTTAAATCACCCTTAGGCAACTTTCATTGTCTTCATTCATGTTCCCTTTCTTGGCACTGATTACTTATCTTGGCTCTCCTATTAACTTCTGTGTGACTTGAGGGATACAGAAATTTAGCAACTTGCATGATCTTTCTCATTTGTAAAATGCAACTAATTTACTTACTGTGGCAATGAACAGAATTCTTAATAATACCAGGCAACTCTAATTACTTGAATTACTGGAAACAATTTGCCACAAATTTGGAGATTAGACATGGGTTATATAAAATGTCTCTCTATGTAACATATAGATATTGCCACAATATACGCACTGGATAGGATAAGAACTAGCTCAGATATACTGTATTTGTGTTTTTGCAAGAGCCTGGGGTAGTTTTCTCTACTTTTTCTTAATAGCCAAATATTTTTGTTTTAAGCTAAACACATTCTTTTAGCCAAATATTTGGCATCAAATATTCAGATTAAATATAAACATGCTAGACTATAGATCCATGCAATTACTCTTCCTGCTTTAAAATCCTCTGTTAGGTTTTACCAACAATATAATCCCTTTTGTAAAGAGTTTATAAACTCTTGTAGTAAAAACTCTTATTTCCTTTCTCTCTTGCCACTTGCATCTATAGAGGCTAAAAATATAATTTCTCATTTCCCCAGCCTCCCTTGCAGCTAGGGATGCTTGTGACAATAGCGCTGGTCAGTGAAACAGCAGATTATTGAGGGTGGTTCTTGAAATGATTTTGGTTTCCTAGTAAAAGAAGCAGAGGCTACTGATAGCCTTTTTATCATATTGAAAGAAATCTCCAATAACCATCTTGAGGAAAAACCAAAATAAAAACAGAGAACAAGGAGCTGACTTTGCTTAGCTATTAAATCAATGTCACGAGCTTCCTACTTTCAGAATTCCAACAACGTGAGGAAAAATAAACCTTTATTTATTTAAACCATTGTGAGTGAATTTGTTTTAAGGTAAACACATTCCTGAAACAAGAAAAAAGTATAAATGTACATGCAATATTATATATATGAATATGCATAAGTTAATGAAGCAAGAAATTTGAGGAGGGTGCAAAAAATTTAATTGTATGAAATGCAGGTTCACATTACTGTGAGGTTAATGAAAATCACTATTTTAGCAAAAATAGTATAAAGATTTTAAAGATCTATACTGTTATAACTACACACTGCATTGAGAAAATCCCCAATGATCAAGCAGCAATCACCTCCTAACATCTCATGGCACCCCCCCTTCACACCCTCACCACAGAAAAGGTAAGAATTTTAACTCCTTTGGGGCTGGTCAGAGGGTGGGACTTAATCACTGATTATGTATAACCAAGGTTCCTATTAATGAAACTGTTAATGTGCTATAATTTAAAAGACAAAGCAAAATTTAAATGTGATTATCAAAGGAATTCAGTAATTATTTCTCAAGTGCCATCTATGAAAGCAGGGCTGTGCCAGCACTGCAATGTTTACCAAAAAAGTATAATTCTTAATATTTGCCTGTAAGAAGCTTATAGGAAATATCAAATATATTTAAGATAACCTTTAGTGTAATTATGGTGCAGTAAATAAAACTTAATGTCCATTTCAACTACCTAGAAAGTGGATTTTTATTAGTGAAATCCAATAAAATTTTCATTAGTAAAAAGAATAAATTACTAAAAGTACTAATTTTTTATTAGTAAAAAAATCCTTTTTGTTTTTGTAAAAAAAGAAAAGTATGTCTACCTTTTGTACTTACATTCTAAAATAATTAATAGAGGGGTGCCTGAGTGGCTAAGTCTATTAAGCATCTGACTCTTGATTTCAGCTCAGGTCCTGATCTCAGGGTCGTGAGATCAAGCCCCACATCAGGTTCCATGCTCAGCACAGAATCTGCTTGGGATTCTCTCCTTCTCCCTCTACCCCTATCTCCACCCCTGCACTCTCTCTCTCTTTCTCTTTCTCTCTTTAAAATAAAATCTTAAATAAAATCTTAAAAAAATAAATGAGTAAAATAAAATAATAGGTCAATTATTCTCTGTTAAAATAAAAATCTTTAATACCATAGCACATATAAATCCAGAGTGCCCTCATAAGCAAATTTTTAATAAAATAAAAATACTCTATACTATACTAAAGCCTTCAAGTCCTTTGTGTTTGCTTCCTTAATTTAGCAATCTTTTATTTAGAGTTATCATTATTATAATACAGAAAACTCTGAAAGAATTCTTCTAAAGGCTTGATGACTTAATACATTCATGGACTTTATGATAAGGGGAAATAATAATCTAAAGCCTAAAAAGACCATCTGAAAAGAAATTTCGCTTAAAAATACTCCGCATTGCTGATGAATAACCAAGGTTATTCTGGCTTCAACCTTAAGGATATGTTGTCAAAAATGTTAGCCTTTCCTAGTTTTCAGAGAAATGACATGACCTGTATTTCAAAGTGAAAGGGACACATTTAGACTGGAAGAGATAGACTAGAATAGGGGCAATGAGAATAATTGAAGCATTGTTCCTTAATGAACTATTCCATTCTCAATGAAACTTCCATGTTCATAATGTACTTTAGGAAATTGAGAGGAACATGTGTTCCTGAAGAAATTCTGTCAGAACTTGTGCTTAACTTTAAATCACTAGATGATATTTAAATGTTGGAGGTCAAAGTTATTCACTGTTCTTTGAGAAGAATTTAATTTCCATATTGTATTTGCATTTTTAATCCTCCATCTATTTCAAGCTACATGACAAAGAAATTCAATTTCTAATCAGTAACACAACCAGCAATTGTCTGGTGTCCAGTTTCATTGTTAGTGCCCCCCCCCTTTTTTTAATGCATTTTACTCACAGCTGTGGTAGTTGAATGGATGCCCCAGTTACATTGGAATATGGGTGGCAGCAGCTAGAGATTAGAGTTCATCTCCAGGAAGGACTAGGATGGCATCTAACACAATTCAAGAAGCTGTAAGTCAAATGCAAATAACTCCGCAAAAGCAAGTATATAATTTATATGAGGGAAGCGATCACACATGACTTGCTTATCCTTGTATCACAGCACCTACTACAATGCCTGGCACATAGTAGGTTCCCAATGAATAGTTATTGAATCTTCAGTTAAAAAAAAAAAAAACAAGGTCAGAAATATCTTGGGAGTGTTATTTATAAGAAGAACACAGTAGCAACAAGGATAGAATGTGGTGCAAAAATCTTTGTAAGCAAAAAGATGCGTTATGTACTTAGAGTCAAAAATCAGAAATACTCTGAGAGCTGGTGGGACTTAAGTCTACAAATGAAGAAAATTATTTCGTCTGCTCTACTCAGCACCTCAGCCCTTATGTTCAGGGTAGCTGGCTGCTATAACAAAAGCTTCCCAAATCTCATCACATAATTGTAATAAAAGGTTTATTTCCCATTCTTTTGAATGTCCCATGCAGGTCCATAGAGCGCACTCAATGCAAGCAGTCATCCAGAGATTCAGACTCCTATTTTTTTTTTTTTGCATCTATTTCCTCTAAATCTTTAGGTATTTCTCCATAAGCCAACAGGTGAAGAAAGAGAATGAGGTATTTATGTACTAAGAAATTGGCACACATCACTTCCACTCACATTCCATTGTTTAAAAGTAAGCCACAAGGCCACACTTAAAGGGTTTAGAAAATGTACTCTCACTTTGCTCAGGAACAAGAGGGGAACGTGCAAACTGATCAGCACTAGTGGCATCTGTTTGATAGTCCACTCTTCCGAACTTCACATATCTATTTAATTGTTTTCCCATGCATACAATATACTGATTTCTCTTCCAGGAAGGCAACCCAAAATCTCATTTAGTTACTGGATTCAGGCCAAAGCACAGGGACAGTACTTGGGTGGTAGGCAATCCTCTCTGTAGGACCTGGATGTGATTCCTTGTGAGCCAGCAGCCTAAAAACTGAAAAGTAATCCACACTTTCATACATAATAATATGCAGTGATTGAACATTATCAGGAAAACAGAGCAGAAACACGTTTTTAGATAGAGAAAGAATAGAAGACACTCATCTATAACAATTACAAAGTATGACTAGGCAGGATGTGAAGACCCCCACTGTGGTGTAGGTGGTAAGGATGGTCCTTAATTAGATTCCAGTTCTATTAAGAAGAACACACTCATCCATTTTGTCCTAAGACTCCTGGCTCCAGGCTCTGGGAAGTTCTTCCTCTTGCATTAGCTTCCATTGACCGATCTGAGTGAGCCTACCTTAATAGCTGCCCCATGTTCATGGCTTATCCGGAAACTGCAACTATTGGGGCCAAAGAGTTATTTTAAATATCAAATAAATTTAGGCTCCTGGTTTCTTTAGCCATAAAATATTCTTTGAAAACTTATTAGGCTTTGATCTATTTGATTCTAGTCAATTCTATGTCAGTAACTACACCCAAAGTTCTTTCTTGTACATGTTGGTCTTTCTCCACTGGATGGTAGCTCCATTAGGCCATCAGATTGGCTGGGGAGGTTATATTCTGAATCTGATCTTTGCCATAAGGACTAAGACTTAGTAGGCCCTTGACTCCCAGAGATAATTTTTTTCCTATTGTTTGGAACTTAGAAATAGTTGTCTTTAGCATTAGTTCAAGGCCTCAAATTCGAGGGCTTTCTCTTAAATATTACTTCTGCTAACAAACCTGCCCATTTTTGCTTAAGCTTATCTCTTTCTCTCAAGGTTCTGCTGAAAACAGCAATAGCACCTGACACATGGTCATGTTGATTCTTTCTCATTACTTTCCTTAGAGCTATAGGCTCTGTGAACATGTGCCTGCTTTCCAAGTTATCACTGGTGGTAGTTTTACCAAATGTTTGAAAAGAAGAATAAGGCTTTCAAGGCTTGTAGCTTCTGACTCCTTGCCATCTGTGGCCCACATATCTAACATTAGCTTAATGCCCCATATTTTAGTTTTTGTCACGGTAGCACCCAACTATTAATCTCTATATTCACAGAGGCTTACTGCTGCAATAAACAACCTCAACATTGAATGGCTTAAACAGTAAGAGTTTATGTCTTACTCCTCTTACAGTTCAATGTAGCTTTCTGTCTGGTGGATGGGTTGTCATGTGTGCAAGCTCTATGTTAGTGCCTCAGAAATTCCTGTCCCAGTTATTTGTGACTCCTAGACCAGCAGTTTTCAAATTATGGTCCATGGACCTTTGTAGGGAGGTGGTGGCCTATAAGGCCAAAACTTATTGTTTTTTTCTTTTAGCAATTAGTGGACATTATATGTCCTTTCAGTATGTTGACATTTGTACTGATGTAAAAAAGTAATGGTGAATAGGCCTGCTGGTGACTTCACGCGAATCAAAACAGTGGCATCAAAATGTAATCATAGTCACTGTCTTCTTCACTGCCACTCACTTGCAGTTAAAACATGATGAGTTTCTTAAGAATAGCCTTGATGAGGAAAAAGTAATTATTTTAGTAAATCCTGACTTTTGAGTCCAAAATCGTTTTCATATTCTGCATGAAGAAGTGGGTATATGCATAATGCAGCTTCTGCTGCACACCAAAGCACAGTGGTGGTCTCAAAGAAAAGCCCTTTTTCTATTGTTTGAGTTTCAAGATAAACTTGTCTTTTTTCCTAGAATATGGCTTCCGCTTGAAAGAACAGATAATTCAGATTTTTGTATTTGTTGGAAATTTCCTCAAAAATTAACAAAGTAAGCCACTTATTTCAAAGACAACAATTGTCAGTATTTGTGACAAATGGTAAAATTCAAGGTTTCAAGTAAAAATTAGGATGTTAAAAATTTGGACTTTAGAAACTTGTGCCACTATGAACTTGAAGGCTTCCCGATGTTTAAAGACTTTTCTGATGAGATCGGTGGTAATATTCATACTGTATAATGAGATGTGTCAACATTTAGAAGATAATGTACAACTCAATAATCCATTGTTTTCCAAAGGACTGATGCTTGATATTACAAAACCATATAGTAGTAAACTGTCCATTCAGAGTGCAAGATAGAGCCATGGATTTTAATGTAACAAATATTAAAAGTCTGTTGATATAGTTTCAGATTTTGTATTGCAGTGAGACTTTAAGAAACCAGGAGCTTTTGTGAAGTATCAAAAAAGAATATCCCAAATCATCTTAAATTACTTCCTTTTCCAACTACTTAGCTACATGAGGCGAAATGTTTTTTCATATGCAGAATCAGATATGAAAATATAGTTATATTAAGCCAACATTAAAGAAATTCCCAAAATTGCAAGTAATGACACTCTTCTCAACCTTTTTTGTGTTTGAAATTATGGTTATTTTTAATGTGGTTGATATTAGAGAATTCTTGGAGAATATTCCTCCCATTACAAGGACTGTTTTCATCTTTTTCGATTCATTTCTTATTGTTATTTGCTTGATTTGTAAATATGTGTCCTCTTTTTCTGTAATTACCATTTATTGAGCCTTCACAATAAATTGGCTTTGACATGGTACTTTTCTTTTATATTTAGATACTCAAAAAAGTTCCGATGAGGAAGGATTATCTCCATTTTACAGGAGAGAAAATCTAGATGCAAGATGGTGAGGTAATTTACCCAGTATCCTCTGGAACCAGAATTCAAACCTAGATTTAGTCCAATCCCATTGTCTCTGTTCTTTCCACTTATATTCCATTATAGAAAAATGACTGTCCCAAATCCAAGCCTGGACATCTGATTTTCTATTAAATTATATTAGTCTTAATAGATTTCCAACTCTAACACACATTGTCTAGAATCTTAGCATTTTAGGAAATCTTTAGAACTTCATTCGGAACATGTTCTTGTCTCAGATACATATAAGAGATTTTTCTCTCACTAGAAAATATCCTGACTGAAATATCATAGTTGTTTAATAATTACACTCAAACTCTTTACCAGAATATGGCATTTATTTTTCAGCTCTCAGTCTGAGCTTGCAAATTGCCTTGTCAGTTTCTATCATTTTTATTTGTAAAGATGTTTGTACCAGACTTTCTAACTAGTCTAGTAGCAGCCGCTCTGGCAAGTTCAGTCTCTGGAAGAGGTAGATTTACCACCACCCTCCTTATCTGCTGCCGTCCTGCTTGTTAAGAATCTGTCTCATCACCCTCCTCTAGAGCTGTTGCGATAAATATGCTACAAAAGCTCTCTGCTTTTCCTCAGTTTTTTTCTATTTTTCTCAGTCCAACATTTCCTACTCATTAGATGGAACCACTCCCATAGTTCAAACATTCAGGGCCCCTCAAATGTCTACTGAATTAAGTACAAATTCCAACTTGGAATGTATTCGAAGCCTCTTCCTGTGCATTGGCACTTCTTCCCTCATTGCCGTGGACTTTCTCTAAGGCCTTATTGGACTAGACCATTCTTTTTCTAACTTGTGTTGTCCTCTCTCAGCCCTTTACCTGGCCCTTTACCTGCCTATGTCTTTTCTTTCATCAAACCAATAGGATGTCCTCTCCATCCTATTTGGACCTAATTAAATTCTTTTGATTCTTCAATGTCTCTCTGAATCCTGACCTTTACCCAAAGCTTTACCAGACTGTTATATATAATATTTTCCTTCTCTGAACTCCCAGTTTTCTATTTGTATCTTTCTTAGAGCCTCTATTATGTTTTATTTTACTTTATCTGTTTGTATACTTGGCTTACTCTGAAATTACACTCATAATTTCCTTAAACAAAGAAATCCTGCCTTACTCATCTTCCTTCTTAGTAATGCCTTATGTATAACAGTTCTTCATTCTATGTAGCTATAGGTAAATATGCTTTCTACTCTTCTAAGTTTACTAATTATCTAATATAGGTGGAAAATTCTATGGGAATGAACATCATATAGAAAGTAGATGGTTTTTAAAATTATTTTTAAATTTAAATTTTTAATTTTTAATTTAAATTTTATTTTTAAAAATTATTTTTAAATTTTAAAATTATTTTCTTGACACTAGTATTGGGACAGAAACTGTGGTCCACAATGTGGACCACACTTTCACCATAGTTATTCTACAAATGACTTTTCTCTGCATATGGCTTTTCATTAGTTCAGGACCATTTCCTACATGCTAGTCTATTCAAAAAGGACAGGAATCCATCAAAATCCTAGAAGAGAGCATAGGCAGCAACCTCTACGACATCGGCCACAGCAACCTTTTTCATGACACATCTCCAAAGGCAGGAGAAACAAAAGATAAAATGAACTTGTGGGACTTCATCAAGATAAAAAAGCTTCTGCACAGCCAAGGAAACAGTCAAAAAAACTAAGAGGCAGCCCACAGAATGGGAGGATATATTTGCAAATGATACTACAGATAAAAGACTGGTATCCAAGATCTACAAAGAACTTCTCAAACTCAATACACGAGAAACAAATAAATCATAAAATGGGCAGAAGACATGAGCAGACACTTTTCCAATGAGGACATACAAGTGGCTAACAGACACGTGAAAAAATGTTCAAAATCATTAGCCATCAGGGAAATTCAAATCAAAACCACACTAAGATACCACCTTACGCCAGTTAGAATGGCAAAAATTGACAAGACAAGAAACAACAATTGCTGGAGAGGATGTGCTGAAAGGGGATCCCTCCTACATTGTTGGTGGGAATGCAAGTTGGTACAGCCACTCTGGAAAACAGTGTGGAGGTCCCTTAAAAAGTTAAAAATTGAGCTGCCCTACAACCCAGCCATTGCACTACTGGGTATTTACCCCAAAGATACAGACGTAGTGAAGGGAAGGGCCATATGCACCCCAATGGTCATAGCACCATTGTCCACAATAGCTAAATCGTGGAAGGAGCCAAGATGCCCTTCAACAGCTGACTGGATTAAGAAGATGTGGTCCATATATACAATGGAATATTACTCAGCTATCAGAAAGAACGAATTCTCAACATTTGCT
>NC_048219.1:42491968-42529279 GCF_002007445.2 Ailuropoda melanoleuca
TTTTTTATTTTATTACATTTTTAATTCCAGTATAGTTAACATACAGTGTTATATTAGTTTCAGGTGTACAATATAGCAATTCAACAAATTCTGCTGTTGATAAGTGCATTCTTTCACCTATTTCACCCATCCAACTACCCACTTCCCCTTTGGTGACCATCAGATTGTTCTCTATAGTTAAGAGTGATTCTGATTTCTATTCAATCAGTTACTGAGAGAGTTGAATGAAAAACTCTCAGTTTGATTGCAGATTAACTCTTTTTGCTTCTAGAACTTCCAACTTTTTCATTAACTTATTTCATGCTACGTTATTGGTTACTTAAAGTATGAGATGATTCCAGGGTGGGTTTCAGTCTCTCCTGAATCCTGTCTATATCTGATTTGCCCTTAGTTCTAGGATGTAATCCTCAAGAACACCTTGCTTGAGGACCCTGATCTTATTTTTTCCCTTAGCCTCAAGGGACTTTCAAAAATACTCAAATTCTCTGTCCCCTCTTTAGAGTTGCCCCTAATGAAATGTTGTTCCAAAGGCTAGGTTCATCTGTTGCATCATTATTATTCTGGATCTTGACACCATATTTCTTTACTACCTTGTTAGCTCTATGTTACTTCAATTAGATGTTTAAAAATATTTTGTGCAAATTTTTTGGCTGTTTTCAGTTAGAAGGGTTGGTCTGGATTATTTCTATTAGTATCATCGAAAGAAGATTTATTTTTATATTACTTATGGTGTTACCTTCTTTTTCTCCAGAATTTTCATTTTTGTTTGGTCATGTGTTCTAGTCCAGCCTTACCTTTTTTTTTAAGTTTTTTTTATTTAAATTCCATTTAGTTAATATACAGTGTAATATTAGTGTCAGGTGTACAGTATAGTGATTCTACACTTCTGTACAACACTCGGTGCTCATCACAGCACGTGCACTTCCCAATCCCCATCATCTTTATTATTCACATTTTTTTTTCTTCAAAATTTTCTTTAAATTCTAGTTAGTTAAAATAGAGTGCAATATTGGTTTCATGAATAGAATTCAGTGGTTCATCACTTACTTATAACACCTAGTGCTGATCATAACAAGTACCCTCCTTAATACTCATTACTCATCTAGCCCATCTCCCACCCACCTCCCTCCATCAACCCTCAGTTCGTTTTCTATCATTAGGAGACTCTTATGGCTTGTTTCCCTCTCCTCACCCCACCCAATGTGGTCATCTCTTTTGTTTCTTAAATTCCACGTGTGAGTGAAATCATATGGTATTTTTTTCTTTCTGACTTATTTTGCCTAGTGTAATACACTCTAGCTCCAACCATGTCATTGCAAATGGCAAGATTTCATTCTTTTTGTTGACTAAGTAATATTCCATTGTGTATATATACACACAACATCTTCTTTATCCATTAATCAGTCGATGGACATTTGGGCTCTCTCCATAGTTTAGCTATTGTTGATAAGGCTGCCATAAACATTGGGGTGCATGTACCCCTTTGAATCTGTATTTTTGTATCCTTTGGGTAAATACCTAGTAGTGCAATTGCTGGATCTTAAGGTAGTTCTATTTTTAACTTTTTTGAGAACCTCCATACTGTTTTCGAAAGGGGCTGCACAGTTTGCATTTCCACTAACAGTGCAAGAGAATTCCCCTTTCTCTGCATCCTCCGTGTCCTCACCAATACCTGTTGTTTCCTGACTTTTTAATTTTAGCCATTCTGACAGGTATGAAGTGGTATTTTACTGTGGTTTTGATTTGCATTTCCCTGATGATGAGTGATGAGCACCTTTTCATGTGTCTGTTAGCCATCTGGATGTCTTCTTTGGAAAAATGTCTATTCATGTCTTCTGCCAATGTTTTAACTGGAGTATTTATTTTATGGGTGTTGATTTTTGTAAGTTTTTTATAGATTTTAGATACTAATCCTTTATCAGATATGTCATCTACAAATATCTTCTCCCATTCTGTAGGCTGCCTTTTAGTTTTGTTGATGGTTTCCTTTGCTGTGCAGAACCATTTTATCTTGATGAAGTCCTGATTGTTCACTTTTACTTTTGTTTTTCTTGTCTCTGGCAATGTGTCTAGTAAGAACCTGCTGCAGCCAAGATCAAAGAGGTTGCTGCCTATGTTCTTCTTTAGGATTTTTATGGTTTCCTGTCTCACATTTAGGTCTTTCATCTATTTTGAATTTTTTTGTGTGTGTTTATGGTGTAAGGAAGTGGCCCAGTTTCATTCTTCTGCATGATACTATATAGTTTTTCCAACACCATTCGTTGAAGAGACTGTCATTTTTCCATTGGATATTCTTTCCTGCTTTTTCAAATATTAGTTGTGTTAGTTTTATTTTTATAAAAGTTACCTTAAGTCTGAGGATAGCTATTCACAAGCATATACTTCTCATAGTTTCTTTTTTTTTAAGATTTTATTTATTTATGTGACAGAGAGACAGCCAGCGAGAGAGGGAACACAGCAGGGGGAGTGGGAGAGGAAGAAGTAGGCTCCCAGCGGAAGAGCCCGATGTGGGACTCGATCCCAGAACACCGGGATCACGCCCTGAGCCGAAGGCAGATGCTTAACGACTGCACTACCCAGGCGCCCCTCTTATCATAGTTTCTGTTTTATAATTGTTTCAGCTTAAATTTGTTTTCCATTTAAAATTTTGATATACCTGAAATATAATTTGAAGTAAATATCTAAATTTTTTCTCCAAGAAAAGTAATTTTGCCAATATCTTTATTAAATAATATTTTGTTTTCTCATTGATTTGAAACCCATATTTAGTATATGCTAAGTTATTTTCAGATTATTTCTGGTTATATTTTTGTACATATATCACAGTTTAATTATGTTAGCTTTGTAATACACTTAATATATTTGATGTTTGACTATTTTCATTGGGATTTTTCTTTTCAAAAACTGTTGGGGGTTCCTGGCTGGCTGTCAGTGGAGCATGAGACTCTTGATCTCAAATGTCATGACTTCAAGCCCCACATTGGGCATGGGGCCTACTTTAAAAAACAAAGAAACAAAAACTATTGATTCTCTAACATCATACTTAATGATGAGAAACTGCTAAAACTGTGAACAAGGGAAAGATGTTCCCTCTTACCACTCATTTTCAATGTTATCCTAGCTAATGCAATAAGGAAAGAAAATTAAATTAAGATATACAGAATGAGAAGGAAGAATTAAACCTTTTTTACAGATGCCATAATTATTTATGTACAAAATTCAAGTGAATCAACAACATTCCTGGAACTAAGAAGCAATAATAGGAAGGTTGCGGGATACAAGACCAATACACATGGGTCAACTGTTTTTCTATATAGCAGCAATGAAAAATTGGAATCTGAAATTAAAAGCACAATACAATTTACATTAGCACTCAAAATATGAAATACTTGGGTATAAATATAACAAAGTATATACAAGTTCTATACAAGGAAAACCACAAAATTCTGATAAAATCAAAGAACTAAATAAATAGAGATATATTCCATGTTTATTGATAGGAAGACTCAACATTGTCAGGATGTCAGCTCTTCTCAACTTAACCTGTAGATTCAACACAATCTCAATAAAAATCTCAGCAAGTTATTTTGTGGATATTGACAAATTTATTCTAAAGTTTATAAAATAGCCAACACAATTTTGAAGAAGAACAAAATTGAAGGAGTGGCACCACTTCTAACTTAATATAAAACTACAGTAATCAAGACAATGTGGTATTGGTGAAAGAATACACAAATATTCTTGTTCAATAATTCTGGAACAACTGGAAGTCCATATGCAAAAAAAAGAGAAAAAAATCTAGACATAGATAATATACCCTTAACAAAAATTAACTCAAAATGGATCATACACCTACATGTAAATTGCAAAACTATAAAACTCCTAGTAGATAATATAGATTAAAACCTAAACGACCTTGAATTTGATGATGACTTTTTAGGTGCACTATCAAAGGCATGATCCATGAAAGAAATAATTGATAGGCTGGACTTCATTAAAATTAAATTCTATCTGCTATGCAAAAGACACTGTCAGGAGAATAAGACAAGCCATAGAATGGAAGAAAATATTTGCAAAAGACATATATGATAAAAGATTTTTATCCAAAATACATGAAGAACTCTTAAAACTCAACAATAAGAAAATGAATGGCAGATTGCAAAATGGGCAAAAGACCTGAAAAAAAACCTTACCAAAAAAGGTATACAGATATCAAATAAACATATAAAAGATGATCAACACCATGTGTCATTAGGAAATTGCAAAATAAAACAACAATAAGATACCACTATATAACATCTACTAGAAAGGCAAAATTCCAAAAACACTGACAACTGAAGTTGTGGAGCAACAGGAACTATCATTTTGCTAGTGGGGATGCAAAATGTTATAGCCACTTGGGAAAATAGTAATCTGCATAAACCTGCGCATAGATGTTTATGACAGCTTTATTCATAATGGCCACAATTTCAAAGTACCCAAGATGTCCTTTAGGAGGTGAATGAATAAACTGTGGTGTACCCAGACAATGAAATATTATTCAGTGCTAAAAATAAGTGAACTATCAAGCCATGAATAGATATGGAGAAAACTTAAATGAATATTACTGATTGGAAGAAACCAGTCTGAAAAAGCTACATACTTTATGAGTACAGCTGTATGATGTTCTGAAAAAGGCAAAAACTTGTTATGGTGAAAAGATCAGTGATTGGCAGTCTATAGGGGGTGCAGGAAAGTATGGATAGTCAGAGCCCAGAGGATTTTTAGAACAGTGAAACTATTCAGTGTGATACTAAAATGGTAGGTACATAACATGTATTATACATTTGTGTAATACATTTATATAAAAATACAAAATGCCTACATAATTATATGTAAATTATCTGTTGGTCAAAACCTATACAGTATCCAATAACAAGAGTGAACCCTAATGTATATTATAGACTTTGGAGATAATGATCATGATGTATCAACATAGGTTCATCAGTTGTAACAAATGTACCATTCTGGTGTGGCATGTAGACAGTAGGGAAGACTGTGGTTACAGCAGGGCAGCAAGTGTATGGGAACTCTACTTTCTGCTCATTTTTGCTGTAAACCTAAAACTTCTTTAAAAAATAAAATCTATTTAAATAAAAATCTATTGGTTCTTCTCAAAAAGCCATTTTAATAACCACTTTGAAAACATTTTCAGTTGCAAAGAATTTTGTTTAAACTTTAAATAAAACTGTACATTAAGATTGATTGACAGTTTTATGTATTTAGTATAGTAATTTCTTTCAAGGAGTATGCTAGTCATACTTTGGATATCATTATCAGTTAGAAATGCCATCTCTTTGTAACCTTACTTAGGCATCTTGCTCTCTGCAACTTGCCCTCTCAAAACTCAATCGATCATCCTATCACCTATTCTACATTGAGATTCCATTCCCATGACAACTCTACATTCTCTATTGATTTTGTTTCATCTTAATTTTGACCTAGTTTTGACTGCTTGATATATCACTTTTACCACTGTCTCTCCAATATATCTTCAGTTCCTTTCTTTTTGTCCTTCTTAGTCAGTGAAAAGTTCTCTCTCTGCCTTTATTAACTACTGGCAAAAGTAAATAACCCCATGGTGCAATTGGAATTAATATTTCTATATTTTACTATTATGCTCTTGCTCTCATTATATATATACTGGTTCTTTATTATCTTTTTTACTTCCCCAAAATGTAACTTGACTATATCTCTTCCAACTTTCAGCAACTTAAACTACTTTTCTTCTTAAATCAGCGAGACTATAGACATCATCAGATGTGAAGCTTTTCAATATGCGGTCACTAAATCTATAATCACACTGGCATGTATACCTATTCTCTTCTCTTCCTTCTCTTCTCTTCTGTAGGTCTCGTTCACTTCCTTCTTTTTTTTCCCTCTCTCCATTACTTTATTGTAAATTTTTTTAACATATTTTTTTTATTATATTATGTTAGTCACCATACAGTACATCCCTGGTTTTTGACGTAAAGTTACATGATTCATTAGTTGCGTATAACACCCAGCGCACCATGCAATACGTGCCCTCCCTACTACCCATCACAAGCCTATCCCATTCCCCCACCCCTCTCCCCTCTGAAGCCCTCAGTTTGTTTCTCAGAGTCCATAGTCTCTCATGCTTCATTCCCCCTTCTGATTACCCCCCCTTTCTTTATCCCTTTCTTCCCCTACCGATCTTCCTAGTTCTTATGTTCCATAGATGAGAGAAATCATATGATAATTGTCTTTCTCTGCTTGACTTATTTCACTTAGCATTATCTCCTCCAGTGCCGTCCATGTTGCAGCAAATGTTGAGAATAGAACGAGTTTGATAGCTGAGTAATATTCCATTGTATTTATGGACCACAACTTCTTAATCCAGTCATCTGTTGAAGGGCATCTCGGCTCCTTCCATGATTTGGCTATTGTGGACAATGCAGCTGTGATCATTGGGGTGCATATGGCCCTTCTCTTCACTACGTCTGTATCTTTGGGGTAAACACCCAATAGTGCAATGGCTGGGTCATAGGGTAGTTCAATTTTTAACTTTTTAAGGGACCTCCACACTGTTTTCCAGAGTGGCTGTACCAACTTGCATTCCCACCAACAATGTAGGAGGGATCCCCTTTCTCCACATCCTCTCCAACAATTGTTGTTTCTTGCCTTGTCTATTTTTGCCATTCTAACTGGCGTAAGGTGGTATCTCAGTGTGGTTTTGATTTGAATTTCCCTGATGGCTAATGATTTTGAACATTTTTTCATGTGTCTGTTAGCCATTTGTATGTCATCATTGGAAAAGTGTCTGTTCATATCTTCTGCCCATTTTATGATTTGTTTATTTGTTTCTCGTGTATTGAGTTTGAGAAATTCTTTGTAGATCTTGGATACCAGTCTTTTATCTGTAGTGTCATTTGCAAATATATCCTCCCATTCCGTGGGCTGCCTCTTAGTTTTTCTAAAGTGACTCTTCTGCTCATATTGGGGATTACAATATCTTCTACCTCCACCCATCCATTTTTGCATTTTAACATCTCTCTCTTGTTCGTTGTCTTCCTCATTTAAACTTCCAGAAATAAATAATTAAAAACAAGCAAATTGTCCTTTACTACTTTGGTTTCTGTCCCCACTGTTTACCATCTATTTCTGTTTACAGCAAACCTCTTTTTTTTTTTTAGATTTATCAATTTATTTTTTAGAGAGAGAGAGAGCAGGGGATAGGGGCAGAGAGAGGGAGAAAGAGAATCTCAAGCAGACTCCCCACTGACTGGGGAACTTGATGTGGGACTCCATCTCATGACTCTGAGACCATGACATGAGCCACAAATCAAGAGTCAGACACTTAACTGACTGGGCCACCCAAGCACTCCTCCAGCAAATCTTCCCCTCCTCCTCCCCCTCCTCCTCCTTCTCCTCCTTCTTCTTCTTTTTAAGATTTTATTTATTTATTTGAGAGAGAGAGATCCCATGACTGTGAGATCCTGACCTGAGCTGAAACAAGAGTTGGCCACTCAACCGACTAAGCCACCCAGGCATCCCTACTGCAAACCTTCTTAAAACGGTAGTCTAGTTTCACACTGAGGACTATTTTCAATATTCTGCGATCCAGACAATAGTGAAGTCACCATGTATTTGTGTAGCGTGGATGTACAGGATTGTTGCTGGTAGGCTATGGGATTTTAGTGTTTAAAGGTTTTATAGCTGCTGCCAAATTGACTTACAAAAATATCTGTAACAATTACCAACCCATTAACAGTTCCGTTTACCTATACATGCCACCCTTATGGTGTTACTAATAACTACTTTTGGTTAAACTAAAAACTGAACGTTGTACTTCATTGCCTTTTTTTAAAAAATGATATTGGTACTTTCTCAAATATTCATTGGTTATTTCTTTTTCTGTCAATTGTGTATATCCTTTAGCCTTTTATCTTTATGTTTCTAGGATATCTTAGTAAATATATAAATATGTACTATAAATATTTTCTCATTTGGCTTATAAATTACTTGATAGTTATGTAGCCAAATCTGTAATTCTTTTTCTTTTGGCTCCTGGGTGATATGTTTCAAAAACCACTCTCTGAGATAATTGTCTACATTGATTGCCTACACTTTTTGAAACCTCATTATACCTTAATCGACAACAGTGTGGATTTCTGTCTCACCCCACTGAACTTCCTCTTGTAGTCAGAGTGACTACAACTTTTATGAAATCCTATTTTCTGCTGTTTCACATGATACCATAATCTACTTATTTTGCTCCTTGCTTTCTGGCTACCTCTTTGTCTACACACTCATTTAACTCAAAATTCTCAATTGTTGATATTCCTCAGAGTTTTGCCACAGGACTTCATCTCTCCTCATTTCACAAACACTGTCTTGTGGCCATAATAATCATCTTAGAGTTTGATGTTATTTTGATGATTTGCAATCAAGGTGATGTCCTAATTCTGTTTGATATCATTGTGGCCAGAGATTTCAGGAATGCCAAGGCCCTACCCTGCCAGTTTCCCTTCAATCCTTTCTCCATAACGCCCTGAGAGACCTTTTGACAAAGAACAATAGCCAAAAAAGGGGAGAGAAGATGCCATTTTGTTTTCAAAGATGTCAGATACCCCTCAGTAAAGAGTTCTGTCAAGTTAGTTAATAGTGTGTTGTTTAGGCTTCTGCCACCACCTTCCCCAAAAACCTTAATCTCTACTTTTGTATCTTACTACACTCTGGCTGGCTGCTTGATAAAGAAACCCAACCCGATGATCAACTTCTCTCAGTGTGTTCACAGTCTGTTTTCAACTCTGTAGCTAGCCAGTGTTCATCTTAATCTTAAATCCGATCTGTGTGTCTCCTACTCAGATCACTCCAAAGGCTCCCTGTTGACCTAAGGTTAAAATCTAAAACCTTTATCATGCTTTAAAGGACTTTTTGATTGACCTCTTTTCCCTTTTTTTTTTCTATCTTAATATTTTTCTTCTCTCTGCAGCAGGCAGTCTGAATCTTGTTTAAATTTTCTAATAAAAATGTGTTTTCTCTGACCTTAGGACTTTTCACAAGCTGCTCCTTCCAGCCAGGACTCCATACATTTCTTTCTGTAACCCTGAGATCTCAGACAGGGTGAGTGGCCACCCTAAGGTGTGTCCATAGCATCTGTTGCTTCTTTCCAACCTCTAGCACTTAGCACATTCTGTTTTTCTTCCTTGAATACATTTTGTAGCCCCCACACTAGACCTTGAGCTATATGACGAAATAAAACAGTTTGGTTCACCAATAGTTAGCACAGTACCTAGAGCCTATTATATGGTCCATAAATATCTGCAGAATTAATAAGTAACGGAGTGCCGAGTATCCCCTTACAGTATTTAAAATTTTCTTTATAATTTACTCTTAGTTTTGTATGCTTTTTATAATCGTTTTACATAATTACTGTGTAAAATCCCATTTTACTGATTTTTTTCCTTTTTTTTAAGATTTTATTTATTTATTTGAGAGTAAGAGACAGAGAGCATGAGAGAGAGCATGAGTGGGGGGAGGGAGAGGGAGAGGAGAAGCAGACTCCTCTCTGAGCAGGGAGCCCAATGTGGGACTCAATCCCAGGACCCTGGGATCAGGATCTTAGCCGAAGGTAGATGTTTAACTGACTGAGCCACTCAGGCACCCATGATTTTTATTTTTCAAGGAGCTGTTTTATATTTATTTTTCCCTTCTACATCTTTTGGTACTCCAGATCACTGTTTTATTAGTCACTGTATTTTGTTCTTGCTTTTCTCAAGGTTTTTATCCCCCTCTTTGACACAAGGACTGTGTTTGTCTCGTTCATCACTAGAAACTCAGTGACTAGCATAGTGAATATATATGAAATTAATAAATAAAGACATAATATTAAGGTTATAATTTTTCTAACTAGTTTGGACTTTCTATTTTACTTTTCTCTCTAGCTTAAGAATTAGGCAAGGTATTTCTTAAAAAGATTTTATTTATTTATTGAGAGAGAGAGCACACGTGAGTAGGGGAAGGGGCAGAGGGAGAGGGAGAAGGAATCTCAATCAGACTGCCCACTGAGCACAGAGCCCCAGTGGGTGCTGGATCCCAAGACCGTGACCAGAGCCAATATCAAGAGTCAGAGGCTTAACTGAGCCACCCAGGCGCTCCTAGAGTTAAGTAAGATATTTTTATAATTTCCACATAGTTGAGAATTTTTTCTTTCTTTTTTAGTTTGTATTATTACTTTATAATTTTCCTGCAATGAAATCACAAGAATAAAGCATTTACAGTTTGTGCTTTTGAAAATTTGTTGGGGCTTTCTTTGTGGAATAATATCTGATCAGTATTTTTTAAAGCTAACATCATTACTTAAATATAAGGTCTCCATAAGTTACCACGTTTGACTTACAAGTATGAAATCAATAATGTAGAATTCAGATCTCATTACTTATTTAGTTTTTACTTACTTGCTCTGGAAAAAAAATTCTCAAAAATGAGTTTTATCTTCTTTTATCCCATTTATTTTAATTTTCTTGCATTTCTAACATTTCTGCAGATTATATATGTTAATATCCTGTTATTTGTTACATAAAGATTTGTAATTATGGACCATATCTTTTACCAAAGTTAACTCACCCTCTCTGTCCAATTTAAAGCTATTTGCTTTAAAAGTATATATTTTTTAAGATTTTTTATTTATTTATTCGACAGAGACAGAGACAGCCAGTGAGAGAGGGAACACAAGCAGGGGGAGTGGGAGAGGAAGAAGCAGGCTCATAGCAGAGAAGTCTGATGTGGGGCTCGATCCTATAACTCCGGGATCACGCCCTGAGCCGAAGGCAGACGCTTAACCACTGTGCCACCCAGGCACCCCTAAAAATATTTTTATATTATCTTAATATTTCTTTTGCTCATGTCTTCTTGTGTATTTTTGTCTAATACTTTATTTTACTGTATTTTATTTTTCTAATACTCTATTTTTAATCCCGTCATTTTTCTTTGAGTAAGATCCTTATAAATAGCCTACAGTTAGACTTTGTCTTGCGATCCATTCTGAGAATCTTTGCAGTATAATAGGATTTAACTCATTTATAATTAGTGACACAGGAGCTAATGCTTAATAATAATCAATAATTTAAAGGTACTTAAAATGTATCTTATACTGTTGTAAATTCTTTTTTTCTAGTAACATGTTAATTTGTATACTAACCCAATCAGGTCGATATATTAATATACACATTTTCCTGGGACACAAAAAGTTGCTGAGTGACTTGCTAAGGTCACAAGGGTGAAAAATAGAAGAGCCAGGAAGTATATCTAAGCAGTCTGGTAGAAGAGCCTGCTTTAGCCACAGGGCTTTATTATCATGTAGTTTTATGTTGATTTTGAAAACTTTAGATAGTAACTTACATAATTACTGTGTGGTATGCGAAGATCTTTGAGACAATCATTTAAAAATACTGTTTTCATTTCCTTTGGATATATACCAAATGACATTGCTGAATAATATGATAGTTCTCTTTGTAATTTTTGGGTAACCTCCATATTGTTTTCCATAGTGGCTGCACCAATTTCCATTCCCACCAACTGTGCACAAGGATTTCCTTTTCTCCGCATCCTCGCCAATACTTATTTCTTTCTTGTCTTTTCATGATAGCCATTCTAGCAGTTATTTACAGCAGCCAACATAAGGAAATAACCTAAGGATCCATCAATGGATGTACACACACACACACAGTAACAATGGAATGGTACTCAGTCATGAAAATAAAGAAATTCTGCCGTTTGCAACAACATAGGTGGACCTTGAGGGCATTATGCTAAGTAAGATAAGTCAGAGAGAGAAAGACAATACTGTATGATGTCACATATATGTGTAATCTAATAAAGGCAAACTTGTAGAAACAGAAAGTAGAATGGTAGTTATCAGTGACTGGGAGATGAGAAACTGGGGAGATATTGGTCAAAGAGTACAAACTTGCAGGTGGAATACGTTTTGGAGATCTAATGCATGATATAGTGATTATAGTCAACAATACCACATTACAAGCATACTTCATTTTATTGTACTTTGCTTTACAGATACTGCATTTCTTACAAATTGAAGATTAGAAGCAACCCTGTGTTGAGCAAGTCTATCAGTACCATTTTTTCAATGGCATTTGCTTACTTTGTGTCTCTGTGTTACATTTGGTATTTGATGTTACTATTGTAATTGTTTGGGGGCACCATATAGTGACCTTAATTAATAAATGTCTGTGTATTCTGATTGCTTCACTGACCATTTCCCCATCTCTCTCCTTTTCCTCAGACCTCCTTCTTCCCTGAGACACAGTATTGAAATTAGATCAATTAATAACCCTACAATGGCCTCTTAAGTGTTCAGGTGAAAGAAAGGGTCAGATGTCTTTCATGTTAAATCAAAAACTAGAAATGATTAAGCTTAGTGAGGAAGGCATGTCAAAAGTCAAGCGGCCAAAAGCTAGTCCTCCTGCAGCAGTCAGCCAAGTTATGAATGCAAAGTAAAAGTTCTTGAAGGAAATTAAAAGTGCTACTCCAGTGAAATATGAATGATAGGAAAGCAAAACAGCCTTATTGCTGGTATAGAAAATGTTTAGTGGTCTAGATAGATCAAAGCAGCCCCAATATTCCCTTAAGCTAAAGCCTAATCCAGAGCAGAGCCCTAACTTTCTTCAATTCTTTTCCTTTTTTAAAAGATTTTATTTATTTACTTGAGAGAGAGAGTGTGTACAAGCAGGGGGAAGGGCAGAGGGAGAAGCAGACTCCCCACTGAGCAGGGAGCCTGACATGGAGCTCAATCTCAGGACCTCCAGCTCATGACCTGAGCCAAAGGCAAAGGCTTAACCGACTGAGCCACCCGGGTCCCCCTAACTCTTTTCAGTTCTATGAAGTCTGAGAGATGTGAGGTAGCTACAGAAGGAATGTCTGAAGCTAGCAGAAGTTGGTACGTGAGGTTTAAGAAGCCATCTTCGTTACGTAAAAGTGCAAGGTGAAGCAGCAAATGCTGATGTAGAACTGTAGCAAGTTATCCAGAAGATCTATCTGAGATAATTAATGAAAACAGCTATCCCAAACAACAGATTTTCAATATACTTGAAACAGCCTTCTATTGGAAGAAGATGTCATCTAGGACTTTCACAGCTAGAGAGAAGTCAGTGCCTGATTTCAAAGCTTGAAAGGACAGTCTGACTCTCTTGTTAAGGACTAATGCAGCTGGTGACTTTAAGTTGAAGCCATCATTCTTTCACTATTCTGAAAATCCTATGGCCCTTAAGAATTATACTAAATCTCCTCTGCCTATGCTTTATAAGTGGAACAACAAAGCCTGGATGACAGCATGTCTGTTTGCGTCATGGTTTGCTGGATATTTTAAGACCACTGTCGAGAACTACTGCTCAGAAAAAGAAATGAAGATTCCTTTCAAACTATTACTGCTCATTGTATCTGGTCACTGAAGAGNCAAACTATTACTGCTCATTGTATCCGGTCACTGAAGAGCTCCAGTGGAGACATGCAAGAGTCCTGTTGTTTTTATGCCTCCTAACACAACATCCATTCTGCAGCCCATGGATCAAGGAATAATTTCAACTTTCTAGTCTTATTATTTAGGAAATACATTTCATGAGGCTGTAGCTGGTGTAGATAGTGATTTCTCCAGTGGATCTGGGCAAAGTCAATTGAAAATCTTCTGAGAAGGATTCACCATTCTAGATGTCATTTAAAAAAAAAAAGATTTTATTTATTTATTGGTCAGAGAGAGACACAGTGAGAGAGGGAACACCAGCAGGGGAAGTGGGAGAGGGAGAAGCAGCCCCCCTCGCCCCTGCTGAGCAGGGAGCCTGATATGGGGCTCAATCCCAGGACCCTGGGATGATGACCTGAGCCAAGTCAGATGCTTAATGACTGAGCCACCCAGGCACCCCCATTCTAGATGTCATTAAGAACATGTATGATTCAACAGAAGTTTGGAAGAAGTTGATTCCAACCTCGTGGGTGACTTTGAAGGATTCAAGACTTCAGTGGAGGAAGTAATTGCCAAAGTGGTGGAATTAGCAAGAGAGATAGAATTCGAAGTGGAGCCTGAAGATGTGACTGAATTACTGCAATCTCATGATGAAACTTTAACGGATAACAAGTTGCTTCTTACGGATGAGCAAAGAGAGTGGTTTCTTGAGACAGAATCTACTCCTGGTGAAGATACTATGAAGACTATTGAAATGACAACAAAGAATTTAGAATATTACATAATGTTAGTTAATAAAGCAGTGGCGGGATTTGAGAGGATTGACTCTAATTTTAAAAGAAGTTCTATGGGTAAAATGTTATCAAAACAGAATTGGATGTTGTAGAGAAATGGTTCATGAAAGGAAGTCAACTGATGTAGCAAACTTCATTGTTGTCTTATTTTAAGAAGTTCCCATGACCACCCCAACCTCCAGCAACCACCACCTTAATCAGTTATCAACCATCAACACTGAGGCAAGACCCTCACCAGCAAAAGATTACAATTCACTGAAAACTCAAATGATGTTTTGCATTTTATAACAATAGGGTATTTTTTATAAAGGGATATGCATTTTTTTGCAGTGCTATTGCACACTCAACAGACTACAGTATAGTGTAAACATAACTTTTATACACACCAGAAAACCAAGAAGTTCATTTGACTCACTTTATTGTGATATTCTCTGTATTTCCTTTGTCTAGATCCAAACCCTCAATATCTCCGATATATGCTTGTATATACTTCAATGTTGCTAAGAGACTAGATCTTAAATGTTTTTACTATCAAAAAGAAATGTTAATTATGTGACATGNTTCTATGAAGTCTGAGAGATGTGAGGTAGCTACAGAAGGAATGTCTGAAGCTAGCAGAAATTGGTACGTGAGGTTTAAGAAGCCATCTTCGTTACGTAAAAGTGCAAGGTGAAGCAGCAAATGCTGATGTAGAACTGTAGCAAGTTATCCAGAAGATCTATCTGAGATAATTAATGAAAACAGCTATCCCAAACAACAGATTTTCAATATACTTGAAACAGCCTTCTATTGGAAGAAGATGTCATCTAGGACTTTCACAGCTAGAGAGAAGTCAGTGCCTGATTTCAAAGCTTGAAAGGACAGTCTGACTCTCTTGTTAAGGACTAATGCAGCTGGTGACTTTAAGTTGAAGCCATCATTCTTTCACTATTCTGAAAATCCTATGGCCCTTAAGAATTATACTAAATCTCCTCTGCCTATGCTTTATAAGTGGAACAACAAAGCCTGGATGACAGCATGTCTGTTTGCGTCATGGTTTGCTGGATATTTTAAGACCACTGTCGAGAACTACTGCTCAGAAAAAGAAATGAAGATTCCTTTCAAACTATTACTGCTCATTGTATCTGGTCACTGAAGAGCTCCAGTGGAGACATGCAAGAGTCCTGTTGTTTTTATGCCTCCTAACACAACATCCATTCTGCAGCCCATGGATCAAGGAATAATTTCAACTTTCTAGTCTTATTATTTAGGAAATACATTTCATGAGGCTGTAGCTGGTGTAGATAGTGATTTCTCCAGTGGATCTGGGCAAAGTCAATTGAAAATCTTCTGAGAAGGATTCACCATTCTAGATGTCATTTAAAAAAAAAAGATTTTATTTATTTATTGGTCAGAGAGAGACACAGTGAGAGAGGGAACACCAGCAGGGGAAGTGGGAGAGGGAGAAGCAGCCCCCCTCGCCCCTGCTGAGCAGGGAGCCTGATATGGGGCTCAATCCCAGGACCCTGGGATGATGACCTGAGCCAAGTCAGATGCTTAATGACTGAGCCACCCAGGCACCCCCATTCTAGATGTCATTAAGAACATGTATGATTCAACAGAAGTTTGGAAGAAGTTGATTCCAACCTCGTGGGTGACTTTGAAGGATTCAAGACTTCAGTGGAGGAAGTAATTGCCAAAGTGGTGGAATTAGCAAGAGAGATAGAATTCGAAGTGGAGCCTGAAGATGTGACTGAATTACTGCAATCTCATGATGAAACTTTAACGGATAACAAGTTGCTTCTTACGGATGAGCAAAGAGAGTGGTTTCTTGAGACAGAATCTACTCCTGGTGAAGATACTATGAAGACTATTGAAATGACAACAAAGAATTTAGAATATTACATAATGTTAGTTAATAAAGCAGTGGCGGGATTTGAGAGGATTGACTCTAATTTTAAAAGAAGTTCTATGGGTAAAATGTTATCAAAACAGAATTGGATGTTGTAGAGAAATGGTTCATGAAAGGAAGTCAACTGATGTAGCAAACTTCATTGTTGTCTTATTTTAAGAAGTTCCCATGACCACCCCAACCTCCAGCAACCACCACCTTAATCAGTTATCAACCATCAACACTGAGGCAAGACCCTCACCAGCAAAAGATTACAATTCACTGAAAACTCAAATGATGTTTTGCATTTTATAACAATAGGGTATTTTTTATAAAGGGATATGCATTTTTTGCAGTGCTGTTGCACACTCAACAGACTACAGTATAGTGGAAACATAACTTTTATACACACCAGAAAACCAAGAAGTTCATTTGACTCACTTTATTGTGATATTCTCTGTATTTCCTTTGTCTAGATCCAAACCCTCAATATCTCCGATATATGCTTGTATATACTTCAATGTTGCTAAGAGACTAGATCTTAAATGTTTTTACTATCAAAAAGAAATGTTAATTATGTGACATGATAAAGCTGTTAGCTAATGCTGTGGGTGATAATCATATTTCCATGTGTAAGTGTATCAAATCAATACATTGTATACTTTAAATTTACACAATATTATATGGCAATAATATAGCAATTAAAAACCAATATTGACAACATGAATCATATGAAAGAATCCAATGAGGGTATTCAAATGAGCACAATGCATATTAGTTTTTAACCACAAACCATGCAGATATTAGAAACTGGATTAAAACAAGTTCCCTTATATACAGGATTAATTTCTCATTTCTGTGGTAAGCTTTTTCGGGAACATTTATTTAATGATTGAATAGATGAATGAATGCTGAGCCTACTTCCTGGTTTAAAGAATCCACCATGCACCAATTTGGTACTACCTAGGAAAGGTGTAGAGTTGCATTTCTTGAAAAAAGAATGGCCAGGTTCATGCAACCATATATATGATTGTATTTAATTTTGTCCTACTCCAAATCTATTGAATACTTTTTCTTTTCTTGGCATATGACAGTTTCTTCTGTTAGGAAGCTTGCATTTTTCATAGGCAAAAAGAGAATGTAACTCTATGTTAAAATTTAGAATACCTTCTCCTTAACTAACTAAACGAAATCTAACATCACTATAGATCAAAAGGATTTCTCTCTCTCTTTCTTTCTCTCTCTCTCTCACACACATACTTATTTTTTTTCAGAAATAAATTTTGTAGGAGAAAGAAACCTGTGGTTATCTAAAGAACTTCTAGACTCTTTTAATCATTTGTTTTCTTATTGTGGGCTGTTGAGGAGCTCTAGTACAATGTTAAATATAAATATTGATAGTGGATATATATTGTTTTGTTTCTAAGTATAAAGGAAATATTTCTGATATTTACCATTAAACATGATGTTTGCTGAAGTTATTGGATATGTACCTGTTTCAAGTTGAAGAAATTTTGGTATTCCTACTTTGCTGACATATGAAAAACTCAGAGTTGAAATTTGTCTAGAATGTTTTGCACCTATTGAAGTGGTCATATGGTTTTCTCCTCTAATATGTTCATTGGGGGAAATTGCAATAATAGACTGTCTAAAGTTAAATCAACCATGCATTCTTTAAATAACCTTATATTAATCATAAAAGTTTTAAATATCTATATCTTATGGATTTAGTTTGCAATTTCATTCATAGTTCAGCTATGCTTATGAATTAAATTGGACTCTAATTTTCTTTTTTCATATTGTCTTTGTCTTTTCTTTGACATAAAGTTTACGGTGACTTCTTTTAATTGGAGAATATTTTCTCTTCCCTTCCCTCCTCACTATCCTTTCCCTTCTATCTTTTTCTCTCTCTCTTTTCTCCCAATTTCTCTTCCTCTCTTTCTTTCTCTAGAATAGTTTGTGTAAAGTAGATTATTCAAACCAGCTAGGCTTAGTAGGGGTTTTGTCTTTGTGTCTTTTTGATTTTGTGTTTGATCTTAAACTATTGGATGGATTTTTTTAATGTTTTTTTATTATATTATGTTAGTACCGACGTATGTTTTTAATAGTTCTAAATAAATTTAAATTTTCAAATTTTTCCTGTACTATTTTGCATTTTCCATAAAAATGGTCATTTCCTTTACACTTTCAAATTTAAAAGAACAATATTGCTTATAGTGTTGAGTTACTTCTAAATAAATAATTCAGTATTGCAGAATTACGCAGGAAAATACTAACATGGGACCAGTAGTTATCCAACCTGATTTCTTATCACAGCTCTGTCACTAACTATATACATGGTGGCTTAGGCAAGATATTTAATCTCATCAATTCTATTTCCTTACCTAAAATTTTGGAAAATTGGTCGAGTTGTTCTGAAAATTAAATTAGATAATTCATTTAAAGTATCAGACTCTAAGAGAGGGGTCACCAATCATGTTAGTTTTCTTTTTCTCTCTTTTTCTTCCCTTTTATGGCTATTTGCAGATATACATTCTGTGAATTACCTTTATTGATTTCTTTACCTTCTATAATCCCACTCCCTATGGCCACCATACTTCCTGGTCTATTGCTTTCATCTTGTGTATTTATATTTGATTATATATAGTACTTTTAATATGTCAGTGGTTGATTTTCTAAAAGACATTCTTAAAAGACAAGCAAAGATATGTGATCAAACAAAGTTAACTTTCTTAAGCCTAGTACAATAAGTAATAAACACCACTTTGAGAGAATCTTAGTAATAGGGAGGTCAGGGTAGGATATTTTAGTTTTTAAGAGACTAGTTTGAGATTTTCAGGTAGGTTCTGCAAGGATAGGACTAGGTTGGGATTGGAGGGCAAAATGAAGTGAGTGTTGGTAAACAATATGATAATCTTGAAAAACAAAAGTTTTGGTTAATCCACAGAATTATCTTTTGGGAACAAGTATTTACTAGAACTACAACCAAGGTGGTGTTTTTTTGTTTGTTTGTTTTTGTTTTTTTGTTTTTTGTTTTTTTTCTGGCTTGTTCTTAATATTAGCACAGGGACAGGAAACTATTCAGTGTCTCAGTGTTGCTTAATTTAGATACATGGTCCTACTCCTATTATTAACACAGTGTCAAGAAATCACATTTATTGCAGTCTTTAGTCACATTCTTTTGGTCATTTCTAACCCTAAACTGCAATATAAGCCATCAAACAGAAGTACGGGTCTGGATTAATCAGTACCAGACCATATCATTTTAAAGTGAATTGCAAGGTAGAGAATTTATTAGAGTTGGTCAGTTTATGACAATAGCTTTGAATTATTGGGCACAGTTAGGCAAGTGTTTTGAATCAGTCATGGTGAATAAGCTGACAGGCTTGATATATAAGCTACTTTCATCTACTATTTTTTTTAAAGATTTATTTATTTATTTATTTGAGAGAGAGTATATGTGCACTTGTGCAGGGAGGGGCAGAGGAAGAGAATCTTCCGGTAGACTCCCTGCTGAGTGTTCCATCCCAGAACCCATGAGATCGTGACCTGAGCCGAAACCAAAAGTCAGTCACTTAACCTACTGCACCACCCAGGCACCCCATCATTTACTGTTTAATTTTGGTAAATTTAAAATAATTTTCATTAGTTCACAGTCTCATTTTATAATGTCATCTTGAAACAAATTATTGTTTGTTGTTGTTTAACATAGGGACAGGCAGATACGTCTGCGCCCAGGATTGTTAATCACAGAGATAGAAAATTATGTTGGTTTCCATTGTGAACATTAGTGGAAGTATATCTACATTAGAAGACCAATCTGTTAAAGAATGTAATGTAATCTTAATTTAAATCTCAATGACTTTTGAATGGCCTGTGTCATTTCTTTCTTCCATTAACAAGGAAAATTATTCACTATCACATGAATTACATACTTTTAACAGAAGAAATATTCTCTAAGTTTAACATAATGTGAAAGTAATACTGAAAATTTTTTTTAATTATTCAAAATGCAGATTTTACCTGGTAAATCTCAGCTGACAACCCAAAACCATGATATACTGGAAGATGAACAATGTGGTGCTTCTTATAGTAGATCACATGGAATTTATTTTGTTAATAATTTTAATAGCTCACTGGACAGTTTGACATACTTACTGGTTTAGCAATCAGCCACTAATTGATATGCTGTACCAACCATACCGCCACTTATCCTAAGTTAGTCCTGTGCCTCTTAACACCACTCCAGAATGAGCCCAGGAGAAGCTTCATTTTAAACTGATGTTTGAGTGGTAGTTCTAGGATAGTCCTTAAATGCTAAGCTTCCAATTCAATTAGTGGACTGAGGATGACATAATGTTAAATCAACCATCAAGGTAGAGAGTGATATATCATATATAATCCCAATAAAGAAGAAAAAATTTAAATCTTCTATATAAGGGACACAAGATCTACCTTGTTTATTATATGTACTAAAAATATCCACCAACTAAATAACTAACAGAGTGGTTAATGACATATTAAACAATCTGGAACATGTCTTTTCAAATTATATATAGAAATAATATACAGTGTCAAGGGACACAGATTAAAATCTATCAGATGAACATTCAAATCCAATCCTGTCATTTCCAATTTAAGTTTTAATTACTTCATTATTTAAGTTTTTGAGGCTTTATTTCCTCATCTGTTAAATGGATAAAACAAGGTTGCTGAAAATTACATACGATAACATTTATAAAATACTACTGAAATGCCTTGTAAAAACAAGGATGATTTAGCTATTTCTTCTTTTAACTGGTGATGTGATTTTGTGTTTATAATCATATGAACTATTTTCCTCTGTATTAGAACCTTTTCATGACTTTTATATTAAACTTTGTTTTATAATTAATTCTACTTATTAACTGTCGTAATTCAGTGGGTTTCAAACATTAGTCCCCCCCCCATTAACAACACACTCTGTCTTTCTTGCCTCATAAAAACATTTTTGGCAGATTCCATAATTTCCTGATCAATTTCTGATATTTAAATTTCCAATCTAGTTTAAAACTTCAATTGCAAGGCAATATCCTTTTTCCCTTCACCTAGACTGAGCTAGGCCAGTCTTCAATTCAGTAGATAAAAGGAATGATCTGTTCTTTCCCTCCTCTTCCTCCTCTTTTAAAACAGTCTCTCCTCATATGTTTTGAGTGATAGAAGACAGAGGTCAAGGACAAGTGCCTCTTAGTGATCTGGCCCCTATCAAAGATCTGAATTGACTCTTACCACATGTTATATTCCATCAATGCCCTTTGAGTGGAGGATATCCTTTGCTAACTTTCTTTTGGGGCATAGACATGATTTCTACAAAGGACCCAGTAGAGGTGGGTTCTTCACACTTCTGTTTTTATATGAGAGAAATGCCTGTCTAGCTCATTCTCCTCCAACTTACCACACCTGTTTTCTTAAAGATACAGTCCACATTCTTTTGCAGTTCAAGTCCTCTTTTCTAATTATGAACAATTTGTCTTATGATTGGTTAGCCATAGGGAGCTCTTGCTCCTTGGTAGACCACGCGGTGGGTACATCTAAACTACCCCAAACTCTCTATGTTCTACCATTACTCTTAAATTGTTTGCTCTCTTTACTCAACAACTGAAGAAATTGTGTCATAATAAGATAAACAGTTGACAGAAATCTCAAAATTCTGTAATTGTTGTGGAATCCACCCTCCCCACACACTTACTTGGTTTGGGAAGAAGGCACATAACCCTTTTTTTCTTGGTCCATGGGGTATGTTCTCTGATTATAGCAGAATTAAATTAGAAATCAATTTTTTAAAACTGGAAAATCCCCAAACATTTTAAATGGTGAAACGGAAATCAAAAACAAAAATTAGAAAATATTTCAGCATTTTGTGAATGAAAATAAAGAAATATCAAATTTTGTGAGATACAGCTAAAGCAGTGCTTAGAGCAAAACTTTTAGCTCTGAAAGATTTTATTATTTCATTGCCCTATATTTGGTCTCTCTGTCCCATATGTGCTTGAAAAGAATATGTATTCTGCAGTTTTGGGGTATAGAATTCCATAAATGTCAATAAGATTAAGTTGATTAAGAATGATGATCAGATCTTTTGTATTCTTTTTTAAAATTTTAAAACCAATCCAGTACATTTTTTAAAAATTTATTTACGACCCATAAGATCATGACCTGAATGGAACCAAGATTCAGACACTTAACCAACTAAGCAACCCAGGCACCCTTGGATCTTCTATATTCTTAATGATTCTTTCTCTACATATTCAGTTACTGAAATAGAGGTATTGCAAATTTCAAATATGATTGTATATTTCTCTGTTTTTCTCTTTTATTCTGTCAGTTTTTACTTCATGCATTTTGAAGGTCTCTTACTTGGTGCATACGCATTTAAGATTTGTATGTTTTCTTGATAAATGATCCTCCTTATCATTATCAAAAGTCTCTCTTTGTCTCTGATTATATTTTTTGTCTCATATTTTACATTTTCTGATATAACTCTAGTCCCAAAGCTTTCTTATTTTTACAAGTTGCATAATTATCATTTCGTATCCTTTTACTTTCAATGTACTGTATCTTTACATTTCAAAGTTTTGTTATAAACAGATAAAATTGGGTTTTGCTTTTTTAACCAGATTGTTTCATTGGCAAATTCTATCAAATATTAAAAGAAGAAATAATGTCAGTATTAAGCAGACTCTCAAAAAGTACTGGAGGAGGAAATACTTTTCAACTGATCCTGATTCCAAAATCTGATATTATGAGAAAAGTAGAGACTAATATCTCACTAAGGAATAGACCACAAAAAAATCCTTAACAAAGTGTTAGCAAACTGAATCTAGCGATTTATAAAAATGAGAATACATCATGAATGAGTGAGGTTTATCTGAGAGTTAACATTAAAAAAATCAATGTAATACACCATAAAGGAGTAAAATCATATAATCATCACAACAGATGCAGAAAAAAATTGTTTGACAATATTTGATACCTTTTAATGTAAAAATCCTTAGAAAGTCTGGAGTAGAAAAGAAATAGGAAAAAAATTTTCCTCATTAAATAAGGGCACCTACAAAACTCCACAGCAAACATTATACTTAATAAATTGAATGCATTCCCCTAAAATAGGGAACAGGTCAAGAATATCCTCTCCCATAACTTGTATTCAACATTTTACTGGATGTTCTAGCCACTACAGTAAAGGCAGACATAAAGTCTGGAAAAGAAGTGAACCCCCCCCCCCACTGTTTTTAAATTCACAGATGACGTGACTGATTTTATAAAAACCTGAAGGAATCTATAAAAACAACGACTAGATTAAGAAAAGTTAGCAAGTTCAGGGGCGCCTGGGTAGTGCAGTCCTTAAGCGTCTGCCTTTGGCTCAGGGCGTGATCCCGGCCTTCCGGGATCGAGTCCCACATTGGGCTCCTCCACTGGAAGCCTGCTTCTTCCTCTCCCGCTCCCCCTGCTGTGTTCCCTCTCTCACTGGCTGTCTCTCTGTCACATAAATAAATAAAATCTTTAAAAAAAAAAAAGAAAAAGAAAAGTTAGCAAGTTCAAAATACGGAAGTTCAACATATAAAACTCAATTACATTTCTGTATACTAGCCACAAAGCTTTTCAAGATGAAAAACTTTAAAATTGCATTTAGTATAGCACCAAACTTCATAAAATACTTAGTCATATGGCAGGCCTTCACAACACAGAAGCTCAAGTCTTCAGTTCTGGAAAATTGCCTTGTCTTTCCATAATTGTTCTCCATTTTGTGTGTTCTATATGGAATTTCAATAAATCAGGATACCTGACTCTCAAAATTGATATATCTGATTTTCTTTTCTGTACTTTTTCAACTTTCAACACTTTCTTCATGATTTTCATTATTACTTACTTTTTATAGATCAGGAAAGTGAGTCACAAAGAGCAGAAGTAATTGTTCAGATTATTCAGCTAATTAATATTTGAACTGCTATCTGAAAGACGGCCATCTGACTCCAGAGCACACAATCTTAGCCAAATACATTCTACTATGTCTTTTAGAGAAAATATTTTGTAATACATAACTTGATGTTTATTTTTTTATTTTTTTAAAGATTTTATTTATTTATTTGAGAGAGTGGGAGAGAGGAGAGGAAGAGAGCACGAGCAGGGAGAGGGGCAAAGGGAGAGGGAGAAACAGACACCCCGCAGAACAGGGAGCCCAATGTGGGACTTGATCCCAGGACCCTGGGATCATGACTTGAGCTGAAGACAGATGCTTAACCAACTGAGCTACTCATGCACCCATAACTTGATGTTTAATGAATAAATATGCCTTATCAAGAAGAGAACCCGCAAAGAGATATTATTATGTATTCATAATGCTATATTAAAAATCAAATTTTATGGAAATCATATTATGAAAGGTCCCAGCTATTTTACTATGGTAAATCTTGGTACCCAAAAGATTTTTCTAGTAAACATTTTTTTTTAAGATTTATTTGTTTACTTGAGAGAAAGAGAATGGGAGCAGGAGAAGGGGTAGAGGGGGAGAGAATCTCAAGCATACTCGCCCCTGAGCATGGAGCCTGATGTGGGGCTCAATCCCTTAACTCTGAGATCATGACCCAAATGGAAACCAAAAGTTGGGCAGTCAACCAAGTGAGCCACCCAGGTGTCCCTCTAGTAAACATTTAAAATAAAATCTAGTGGGAAATTTTTTCTTAACCCAGATTGCAAAATCTTAAAGGTCAGAGGCCACGTTATATAATGTTTCAGAACTTGTAGTGGTTAACTTATAATCATTCCCTATGAATGTTGCATCACTGACATTCTAAGATTTTGGAAATTATATTACTTATATGAATGATTAAAAACATATACACGATGTCCACTTAGCATACTTGGAGTTATGCTGGTAACTCTACTCCTTTTTTTTAAGCATAGAAGTATGGATAACACATTCCATACAATTTTATTTTATTTTTGTAGCTGTAACAATAACTTAGAATTTATGTTTAAGTACTAGAGGCTTATATATTTGTTTTATTTTATTCTTTTTTTCCATCCCTTAAAGAGTGTTTTTAAAAAGATCTGAAAGTCTGCTGAGTATTTTTGTATAAATTTCCACCTAAGCCATTATTTTCTATTTTTCTTCATCTTTTTGGAGAAAAGCAATAAAATAATGTAAATAAGCAAATCTATTATATTTCACATTGTAATTAATAACAAGTGGTACATATATAACATTTAGAATAGCAGCGGTATAGAAACAAGATACTTGGCTTTGTAGTTTCTTGGCATAATGAAAGTTAAATGTTGACTTCCAGTTTGAATGTCAACATTTTGTACTCTAGCTAGTAGTCCTTGATGCAGTTTCCTTAAGCATACCACAAATAAGCTATGAAGACAAGGAAAACTTGAAATATGAGATAAAAATTAATGAACACATTCTATAAGGAGAGGGATTTTCATTGGCTGCCATGCTATGCTGCCACAAAAAGAGATACAACTCTACTGAAAAGCAGGAATGTTAATCTCTGTGGTTTTCTGCACAATGCTCCCTGACGTAGTGTACATTCACTGCTCCCCATGTTATGTTTGGTTCTGAAAAATCTGTATCAATCTAAAAGCAGTGCAGCTGAATCTCTTGACTAGTGGTTATCAATCCTGGCTACGCTAATATATTTGTGGATGCTCTTGAAAGGATTTGATGCCACCAGAGTCTTTTTTGGTAAGTTCGAAATGGGGCTTAATTATTTATATTCTTCAGAAGTCCTGCTGGTCATTCACATTGAAAACTATATACTGTTAGTGCTACTTTTTGAAGCAGCCAGGTGTCGGGTCCACCACATGTGAGGGCCTCTTCACATCAATCTAAAGACCTCAATTCCTAGAGAAAAATCTGGAAAGGAATGAAGAACAGTCATAGGAGGGAACAGAATCCTAGAATGTGTCTTTTCGTATAAGGCATTGTAGGCAGAGGCAAAAACACCCCTGTTATTAATGCTAAAATGTAACATTGCAAATTTTCGGGTCCTTCACCTATTTCACTAATTGGAGGAACAGAAGCTGAGGGTAAGAGAAAATGCTACATCATTGTGGCAGAGGTCTTTAGTGGGAAATGGGTTTGTATCCAAGTGAGCAGAAAATGGACCAAAAGTCATCTACACACACTTTATTTATTGACCAACACTAGGTCTGGATGAGGCCCATGGCTTGGGGTTGGGAAAGATAAATTAGAAACTATGAAAGAAAGCATCATCTTGAATATTCAGTGGAGGAGAAGATCTCAGAAAATGATTTGTTGTGAAAACATTTTTTAAAAAATTGGTTGGCAAATATTGATTGAAGAGTTATGGCCTATAAGAATAGAAGAGGAGGAGTGCCTGGGTGGCTTTGTGGGTTAAGCCTCTGCCTTAGGTTCAGGTCTATGATCCTGGGGTCTTANGAAAAGAAAAGAAAAGAAAAGAAAAGAAAAGAAAAGAAAGAAAGAAAGAAAGAAAGAAAGAAAGAAAAGAAAGAAAGAAAAAGAAAGAGAGAGAGAGAGAGAAAAAAAGAAAGAAAGAAAGAAAGAAAGAAAGAAAGAAAGAAAGAAAGAAAGAAAGAAAAAGAGAGAGAAAGAAAGAAAGAAAGAAAGAAAGAAAGAAAGAAAGAAAAAGAAAGGAAAATTCTAGGGTAAGATTTGGTTGAGATAAAAAAAAACAACCTTTAGGATAATTATTACCTAATTTCCCATGTTAATATTGCCCAGCATTTTAGTTCCATTATTAGTCAGAAAGGCTACCAATTTTGTCTTACTTAATTTTTAGGGTCAATACTTATTTATATTTACCAGTGTATTTTACTTTTTTTTTTTTCTGACTGAAGATTTTTTACATCCTATTTCCCCTACCAAGTTTAGCTTTTTTCTTGCTGTTTATCCTTTAAAGATTTTTTTGAAGAAGAATCACAACTTTTTAATGAAAATGGTTTTATTTTTCTCTCAGTCTTGAGTGTTATAACAGTGGATGTAAAGTGAAATTCTAAGTTTTTACATTAATTTTTTCAACACTGAAGTTATTTTAATTCTGGTTACCATTTTTGCTTATGAGAAGTCTGCTACCATTCTAATTGCTGATTTTCTGATGTCTATCTGATTTGTCCTTGGTATCTTTTAAGAACTTATCTTTTTGTTTAATGTTTCGTATTTATTTAGGTGTAGATTTTTAAAATTTTATTTTGCTTGGAGATTGTGGAGTCGTTTAATATGAAGCTTACTGCATATGTTTACTTTAGGAAAACTCCGTCTATTCTTCAAATACTGCTTCTCTCTCATTCTCTCCTTTTCAGAATCCCATTATATCTATATTAACTATACCCAAGCAATCATCCATGCTCCTTAATATTTCTCTAATATTTCTCATGTACCTTAGTCTGCATGCTGCATATAGGGTGATTTTTCAGGACAATCTTACAGTGTACTAGTTTCCTTTTCTATTGGTTGTATTCTGCTGTTTAACTTTCTGTTGGTGTATTATTTATTTCAGTGATTATATTTAATTTCTATTTGTTTTTCCAAATTCACCCAAAATAGCTAAATAGTTGGCTAGATATATTTTAGATACACACACACACATTCTTGCTTTCTAAAATATATTTTGTCCTTTATATCTTTGTATCTTTGAACACTAAAACATTCTTACACTACAGCTTCTGTTATCTATCATTCTTGTGGAGAAATTTGTGCCATTTGTTGGTTTGCAGACATATCACATGATAGTTTGTTTTTTCTTGAAATGAGGAGTTTTAGACTTTGAGTTTAGACTTTGAGTTTATTTTCAGTTGGAGTAACTTTCCACAGGAATCTCACTTGTACTTTTCTGGATGACAGACCACTCTACATGGTGCAGTTCTGCATTTACTTCAGCCAGGAGTCATTATTTTCATATTTCATAAATGTATTGGCCCAGGTTTAAGAGAAAACAGAGTGATCCCAATTCCTTTTGATTCAAGGCTTAAGCTATTAATTTTTCACCGCACTTTTTTTTTTCTACTACCACCCTGGATGGAGAGCTGTCACATCCTCAGGCCAAAGCAAAAAGCCACCCTAGCCTATTCCATGTCTGCACGGAATAGGAATCTTGTCTGCTGTATTTACTTCTGTATTCTCAGCAAATAGAACTGTGCCTGATATATTATAAATAAATATTTATGAAATAATGAAAGAATGCAAGGTAATAGTCACTGTAATTCACATATATTTGTTGATCAAACAGGATTTATTAGTTTGTAATATTTTTATAATAAAAATGTATCAATCATGATTTCTGTTTGAATTTACATTGAATAGTTATATCTACTTCCAGCATTTATTCTCTGTACATCATATACTTAATTCCTTTATTTTTTTCATACAAAGAATGTACATTTCTGGATAAAAGGTTATTCTGATCTTCCTTGGTAGGATATATGTAACTTTTTGTTTATTCTTACTTAGCCAAAAGACACCAGACAAGGGCTTAAACTAACTTAACAAGAGGTCTGAAGGTGGGAGAGTCTACAGTTTGTCTGTTTTTAGGGGCTTAGTGATGTTCAAAACTGTATGGTTCTTTTTGCCTTTCTGAATCTAGGTCACCATTCCCAGAAACCTCTCAATAGTTTTACCACTCATAGGCCAGAATCAGTCCACATGCAAAAACTTAAGGAGGCTTGGAAAATGTATACCTGGGAAAGAATTGGATTGCTGTANCATGGCTTGGGGTTGGGAAAGATAAATTAGAAACTATGAAAGAAAGCATCATCTTGAATATTCAGTGGAGGAGAAGATCTCAGAAAATGATTTGTTGTGAAAACATTTTTTAAAAAATTGGTTGGCAAATATTGATTGAAGAGTTATGGCCTATAAGAATAGAAGAGGAGGAGTGCCTGGGTGGCTTTGTGGGTTAAGCCTCTGCCTTAGGTTCAGGTCTATGATCCTGGGGTCTTAGTTTCTGAGCCCTGCATCTGGCTCTCTGCTCAGCAGGGAGCCTGCTTTTCCCTCTCCCTCTGCCACTGCCCCTGCTTGTGCTTTCTCATGTATTCTCAGGAAAGAAAAGAAAAGAAAAGAAAAGAAAAGAAAAGAAAAGAAAGAAAGAAAGAAAGAAAGAAAGAAAGAAAAGAAAGAAAGAAAAAGAAAGAGAGAGAGAGAGAGAAAAAAAGAAAGAAAGAAAGAAAGAAAGAAAGAAAGAAAGAAAGAAAGAAAGAAAGAAAAAGAGAGAGAAAGAAAGAAAGAAAGAAAGAAAGAAAGAAAGAAAGAAAGAAAGAAAGGAAAATTCTAGGGTAAGATTTGGTTGAGATAAAAAAAAACAACCTTTAGGATAATTATTACCTAATTTCCCATGTTAATATTGCCCAGCATTTTAGTTCCATTATTAGTCAGAAAGGCTACCAATTTTGTCTTACTTAATTTTTAGGGTCAATACTTATTTATATTTACCAGTGTATTTTACCTTTTTTTTTTTCTGACTGAAGATTTTTTACATCCTATTTCCCCTACCAAGTTTAGCTTTTTTCTTGCTGTTTATCCTTTAAAGATTTTTTTGAAGAAGAATCACAACTTTTTAATGAAAATGGTTTTATTTTTCTCTCAGTCTTGAGTGTTATAACAGTGGATGTAAAGTGAAATTCTAAGTTTTTACATTAATTTTTTCAACACTGAAGTTATTTTAATTCTGGTTACCATTTTTGCTTATGAGAAGTCTGCTACCATTCTAATTGCTGATTTTCTGATGTCTATCTGATTTGTCCTTGGTATCTTTTAAGAACTTATCTTTTTGTTTAATGTTTTGTATTTATTTAGGTGTAGATTTTTAAAATTTTATTTTGCTTGGAGATTGTGGAGTCGTTTAATATGAAGCTTACTGCATATGTTTACTTTAGGAAAACTCCGTCTATTCTTCAAATACTGCTTCTCTCTCATTCTCTCCTTTTCAGAATCCCATTATATCTATATTAACTATACCCAAGCAATCATCCATGCTCCTTAATATTTCTCTAATATTTCTCATGTACCTTAGTCTGCATGCTGCATATAGGGTGATTTTTCAGGACAATCTTACAGTATACTAGTTTCCTTTTCTATTGGTTGTATTCTGCTGTTTAACTTTCTGTTGGTGTTTTATTTATTTCAGTGATTATATATATTTAATTTCTATTTGTTTTTCCAAATTCACCCAAAATAGCTAAATAGTTGGCTAGATATATTTTAGATACACACACACACATTCTTGCTTTCTAAAATATATTTTGTCCTTTATATCTTTGTATCTTTGAACACTAAAACATTCTTACACTACAGCTTCTGTTATCTATCATTCTTGTGGAGAAATTTGTGCCATTTGTTGGTTTGCAGACATATCACATGATAGTTTGTTTTTTCTTGAAATGAGGAGTTTTAGACTTTGAGTTTAGACTTTGAGTTTATTTTCAGTTGGAGTAACTTTCCACAGGAATCTCACTTGTACTTTTCTGGATGACAGACCACTCTACATGGTGCAGTTCTGCATTTACTTCAGCCAGGAGTCATTATTTTCATATTTCATAAATGTATTGGCCCAGGTTTAAGAGAAAACAGAGTGATCCCAATTCCTTTTGATTCAAGGCTTAAGCTATTAATTTTTCACCGCACTTTTTTTTTTCTACTACCACCCTGGATGGAGAGCTGTCACATCCTCAGGCCAAAGCAAAAAGCCACCCTAGCCTATTCCATGTCTGCACGGAATAGGAATCTTGTCTGCTGTATTTACTTCTGTATTCTCAGCAAATAGAACTGTGCCTGATATATTATAAATAAATATTTATGAAATAATGAAAGAATGCAAGGTAATAGTCACTGTAATTCACATATATTTGTTGATCAAACAGGATTTATTAGTTTGTAATATTTTTATAATAAAAATGTATCAATCATGATTTCTGTTTGAATTTACATTGAATAGTTATATCTACTTCCAGCATTTATTCTCTGTACATCATATACTTAATTCCTTTATTTTTTTCATACAAAGAATGTACATTTCTGGATAAAAGATTATTCTGATCTTCCTTGGTAGGATATATGTAACTTTTTGTTTATTCTTACTTAGCCAAAAGACACCAGACAAGGGCTTAAACTAACTTAACAAGAGGTCTGAAGGTGGGAGAGTCTACAGTTTGTCTGTTTTTAGGGGCTTAGTGATGTTCAAAACTGTATGGTTCTTTTTGCCTTTCTGAATCTAGGTCACCATTCCCAGAAACCTCTCAATAGTTTTACCACTCATAGGCCAGAAAGTCCACATGCAAAAACTTAAGGAGGCTTGGAAAATGTATACCTGGGAAAGAATTGGATTGCTGTATTTGCTTTAAAAAACATTGTTTATATCTCGAGACAAAGCATGTCACCTTCCCAAACCAATTTGGAATTTAGCTTTTAAAGAAGTGGGAATAGCTGCTGAATTGGCAAGTGGTAGGGTTTCCTATATGTACTGGCTCATAGTGCTTTGGTTTCTCGATTATCGAAAGAGCCGTGGCTTTCTTTTGATATGTTAGATTAAAATCTAAAGAAAAACTGTTTAAGACTTAGAACACTTTATTCATGAAATGATTTTACTATTCTTTACATACTTACAGGTATTATTAATAAAAATGAGTTAAGCATTTGAAGAAATCCCATCAATGCTAAAGAGGAATAAAAACCACTAGTCATAAACTTCATACAAACATTTTCTTCAGAAAGACTCTGAAACAGTCAAATTACATTCATCAAGATACACATTTTGACAATTTTTTTCTCAAATGTTAATACATCCGCTTTATCATCTGGAATTGAATTTAAGTATCCTGCATACTAATTTGTTACAGGTTAGGTTATAAAATTCAGTGATTCTTTGAGTAAGTTTGTCTGAATATAAATGAAAATATCTTTAGCTAATATGAAAAATATTTTAAGCTTAGCCCATAATCCTTTTTTTTTCCAGATTTATTTCAAGGAACTTTAATGATTCATTAAAAATTTGTGGGTTTCCTTCTACATGTTAGGATCTATTCTAAATGCTCAGCTAATAATAGAAAACAAGGTGGACATGGACCTTGCCCTCATGGAACTTATCCACTAGAAGAAAATACAGATTTGTTTGTCATGATTGTTGGTAGGTTTAAATAAGAATGTGTATAGGATTTAGTGTCTGTCCCATGTTCATTGCTTACAAATTGTTAACTAAGGCATTCATTTTATTTAAAAAATAATACTCAAAGTGTTATGAGAAGTGAATTGTATGGTATTGTGGGAGAATATAAGAGGAACAGAGAGATCGTCCTGAGGAAGGCCTAACAATGAGGCATTCATTGAATGTTCAGGGCCTGGGCTTATGTGCCCTTAGGGTCAGTCCCTGCTCTTCCTCTGCATTGCTCCCACTCCATAGGATGACCTATTATTAGCTGGTTTCTGAAAGGAGTTAACCAGTGGGAGATTCTGGTTGGAGAAGAGAGAAAGGGGGAAGGGAGAAGCCGGAGTCGTTCTCTTCCACTCCTCTGCCACAAAGGGTTTACCTAGCAGCAGCAACATTTCCTCCATCTGGTTCTGCGAAATAGGCCTACTTTGGTTCAGCTTCCACCAGATGAACTGATACCATGGGCTTCCAAAACATGCCCTCTCCCTCTATTACAACACACTAGTGTTGACAGTGGCTGTCTGTTATTGCTAATCTCCCTCCTGTTGGGCTTCTCAGCTTCTCCACCTTCTGTTCAACCAATTTCTCTTCATTCAGTTCTCTTGGTTATAAACATTCGAAGTGGTGTTTGTTTGGTTTGGGTGTTTGTTTGTTTGTTTACCATGAGACACCAGGTAAAAAGTAGGTGATGAGATATGTTCTAGATAGCACAAAAAGACATGTTCTAGGTAACACAGAGTATGTAATACTGCTTCTATGCATTATAGAATGCCACCAGAAAATGTTGAGAGGATATTATTATTATTTTGAGAAAGTAATAGTGTGCTGACACAGATGTAAATATTTATTAATAATCTTAAGTTGCAGTTTTTCAAAATGTTCAGTTTTTTAATAGGTTATTTTTACTGGAATATGAGCATAGAGATACTCTTGGATTCTGTGTCTCACTCTCTGTACTCTTCAAATCCTGGTTCCACTACTTACTAGTACCTGATGTTTTGTTAAGTTACTTTACCTCTCTGTGCATTAATTTACTCAATTGTAAAATGGAAATAATAATAGTAACTATTTACCTCATAAAAAGCTTAAAATGAGGCCTGGCATACAATGTGTACTCCAAAATTGTAAATAGTTATTATTATTATTGCTATTTGCCAATTTTAAAGGATGGGAAAATACTTTTTGCTTTGGTAGGTGAGGAATGATTTTTTTGCTTTGCCTAACCTAGGGTTTAGGCAGACTTGAAGGGCTAGGGAAAAATGAATGAAAGTGAGTGCTTCAAAGGGTTTGAAGGGTCTTGTATGATATGTAAAATTTCAATAAATATCTGGAGGATAAGAACTGTCAACAGTTAAGGGAGATAGTTATATTCATCTTTTTATAATAATAATAATAATTATTATTATTATTTTTTTTAGAAAATAATCTCTGAAACCTTTGGGTAATGGAGTTGGAAGGAGGTGAGAATAGAGACTGAGAGGAATATAAGAAAGCTCTAGAAACCCTCCAGGACAGATGTCAGGAAAGACACTGTTAGCCCATATGGTGTCTTTGTGCTAATTGAAAAGAGACTCCCCTTCCTCCATGTAGATGGAGCATCACGCAGGAGCATATAGTTTGGTGAACAGACTTTCCAAACCAAGAGTCCTTATGCAGTTAACAAACTGCCCCAGTTTACACTGCAAGCACCCAAGACTCTACCCAGAGCCTGGCAAAGGCAGTTAAGAATGAATAAAGAATAAATAGAATTTCATTTTTTTAAACATTTCTTTTTTTTTTCCAAAGATTTCATTCATTTATGAGAGAGGGAGAGAGAGCGTGAGCACATGAGCAGGAAGAGGGGCAGAAAGAGAAGTAGACTCCTTGCTGAACATGGAGCCCAATGTGAGGCTCAATCCCAGACCCCTGGGATCATGACCTGAGCCCAAGGCATACACAACCGACGGAGCCGCCCAGGTACCCCATAAATTGGATTTCAAAAAGACTCCCTTGTAGGCTAATTCTTGGTCTTCAATGACAGTCACAAGGGGGTGGGGCGCATTCCTCAAGGACGTTTAATCTCAGGACAGAAATGAATCTTTTATGAATGGTGACTGGCAAGCGTACAATAAGAGATTATAACTATAGTAAGAAAATCTATCAGTAGTTCCCAAACAAAATATTAAGTCAGTGTGACTCTGCTAATGAAACTCAAGGACATAGCACAGCAGTAAAAATATTACTTTATTATTTATTTTGTTTTTTCCTTCTTCAAGGCAAATTCTTTCCCTGTTACTTTACTGTTAATTCTGTTTCTTCCTCATAAGAAAAAAAAAAAGCAAATTTACTTCTAAAAACATGCTTTGGAGCACTGTCAAAAAACTTTCTGACAAAAAGCCAAGCATATATCTCATTTGTTATACAGATATACATTGTTTCATACACAGAGAAAATATTTATTAACCACCTTTTGTGGATTGTCTATGAAGTCTGATTTATATGTGCATGCCTGTAAGCTTTGTATTCAATTAGTGTTTCTAACCATTCCTTCTGAATAAGATGTAATGTGCAGTTTCTTATAATCAGAAAATTTTTATTCTTTCTTTTTAAATGTACTCTGAGTGCTTCAAATTTGCAGAAACACTTTGGCAGAATTTGGGAGCAGATTGCAAGTATCATTACTTTGGCACTGCCAATAGCTTACCTAATTTAATGGGTATATTTTAGCACATTTTTCATTTGATTATAGCTGCCACAGATAGGAATGCTATCCTTATGTGAAAGTTACAGCAGTGATGACGAGTATAGATGTCAATTCCAGAATTATGGACTGAGGCCTCCAGCTAAATCATCCCCAAGACAGTTTGGCACATCTAGATTCATAAAAATAAGTGATGAATGTCAACTCTTTCTAATTAGGTGACAAGCCAGAGGTACCACTTGAGTATAACTAAGTTCTAGAATAACCTTAAGAGACATAAATAATGCTAAATTTTAAAATATTTTATTCATATTGTTCATGTATAGTTTTAAATGTATAAGTCTATTTAAAGAAATAAATATACTTACAAAAGTTGTTTGCTGAGGCAAGTTTAACCTCGTTTACACATTAGCTATGATACTGATTTTAAAAAAAATTAAAGTTTGCAAGATAAGTAACTCTAATGTTCTTTGTAGTTAAGACCAAAATTATGAATCCTTTTTGGTCATAATGAAATTTTGAATATCCAGTAACATCTGTCAATTCAAAGATTATTTATTTTGTTTCAAGACATCTATTAGAGTTATTTTAAAAGGTAATAGCAGTTGAAATTAACTGGGTGATTTACTTAAAAATCAGAAGCACAGTATGAAAAGCATAGATATGATACTAAGAACCTTATGTTTATATTAGACACAGGATAAATTATCAAAATATAGCAGCATAAGAAACTTCAGAAAAATCCCCAAAATGTGGAAGTTTTAAATTTGTGTCACTGGTTTAGTTATTACTTCACTTTCTTTTTTTAGTATATCTCCTCCATCTTGCTAAAGAAAGCTGTATGTAGGAGTGCTGGGGTGGCTCATTTGGTTAAGCATCTGCCTTCAGCTCAGTTCATGATCTCAGGGCCCTGGGATCCAGTCCTATGTTGGGCTCCCTGCTCAGCGGGAAGCTTGCTGCTCCTGCTCTCTCTTCTCCTCCCCCCTGCTGCCCTCTCTCTCTCTCTCTCCCAAATAAATAAATAAAAAATCTTAAAAAAAAAAAAAGGAAAACTGTATGTATACAATTCAAAGAACATTTTTAAATGAAATATGAAAATGTAAACCTCTAATATCTTTACCTTTTATTCAAAAAATCCACATGAGAAAAGATATATTTTAATGGTGGTTATTCCAATTTAAATTTCTAATAGAGGGGCACCTGGGTGGCTCAGTCCTTAAGCATCTGCCTTCAGCTCAGGGAGTGATCCCGGAGTCCTGGGATGGAGCCCTGCATTGGGCTCCTCCGCTGGGAGCCTGCTTCTTCCTCTCCCACTCCCCCTGCTTGTGTTCCCTCTCTCACTGGCTATCTTTCTCTCTGTCAAATAAATAAATAAAATCTTTAAAAGTAGTTCCTAATAGATACTTGCTTCCCAAATGAGTTGTGACAAGAAGAAACAACAACTTTTCTTGAAGTGGTCAGTCTTATCACACAGAGTATGTGCCGTATAGACCTTAAGATGCCTCCCTGACAGTGCACTTGTATAATGATGCCAGGTGAAGAAACAAAGCTGCGATTCTTAAGACAGAACATCTAACTTTTCTACTTAATAAGTCATTTCTGAACCCTTGCCAAATGTACTTATTTTATGCATTATAGGTTCATTTTTAAAAGGACGATAGCCGCTATTAGCCTACAAGAAAAGCTGTACATAATATCCTTGTGCAAACAAGTGAGAGAAAAGTTAAGGCAAGTTAATAGTGAATATGGCAATTTTCCTGCCATTTATTCACCATTAATAATTGATAAATTGTTTTAATAACATAAATGGGTTGCACTTCTCAGAAATGAAATTAATAAAAAGTACACATTTTGATGAAAAATGATCAGAATTACCCATACCAGATATGTTGGCCAGTATTTCAAACAGATTGGGTTCAATTTGTGTACCCTGTTGCCATTCATCATGATCAAGGTTTTCTTCTAAGATAGTATAATATTCCATATATCACAACTAATTGGTCTCCTCAAGCCAGTAAACAAATGAATCCCTAGAGCAATTAGGCAGGTTGAGAAAGCTATGATCTTGTTCAGATTTCTATAATAAAATTTTGCTTGATAAATATTTAATGAAGTTAAATAAAAGAATTCACAGAGCTTATATACTTGCTTGAATACATTTATTACTAAAAAGACGTTTGTATAAGTTATGACTACACTCAATTTTTAGTAATACAAGTCCCCTAAAACTGACTGACTTAAATGAGCAGGTGTTTTACTTTCCTATATTTATCTCTGGTATAAGTAGTAATATCAGGCTGTTGAAGTAGCTCAGAGATGTCACC